>NC_091756.1:31756340-32056340 GCF_043380555.1 Nothobranchius furzeri
AAGCGCAGCAAAACTGGACCTTAGGGGATTAATTAAGCAAACAATAAAAAATTTATAAAACCAAGAAAACAAACTAACGGAGCGATTTGGAGCAAAGTGGACACAGTAAGATTAATGGCTCCCTTGCAGCACAGAACAATTGATCATAATGGAACAAACAAAGCAAATGTGAGCCAGAGAGGGACTGAATGGATGTGTCTGTAAAAGGAGAATCTAATTAGGAGACAATAGAGAGGAAGATGAAAGATGTGAGCTGGTTACAGAGCCTGATGTGTCAGCGGAGATCTTATTCTGAACATTTCCACCTCCTCTTCTCATTCTCACAGCAGTCTGTCACATCTGATCCTGTCCTGCCTGGTCCTGCTCTACTCTGCAGGAGTCAATAGACAGGCTGGTCAGAGAGAGAGAGAGAGAGAGAGAGAGAGAGAGAGAGAGAGACAGCTCTCCATGCGGTCTCGATGACTCTCCAGGGTCTAGTGTTGCGATGGAGCAGGACATGAGACAGACATGCTGAGGGAATATCTCCACTGACAGCTCTCTGCTGAAGAACAATGCAGCCTGACTCTGTTAGCTGCTGCTGTATTCATAAAGGAAAGATGCAAAACTCACAAAAAATATTCCCAAATTAGCCCCACGGGAATCCTTAACTGGGATTTGACTGTATGGGGTGGTGAGAAACTGATGCACAAGCAGAAATCCAGCATGAAGTTGTAAATTATGGAAAACACTGCAAATTATTTGCAAACACATACCCACCCTCGCACTAAAACATACAGAATCTGAAGCAAACATCAACCTTACAGATTTTTGACAGGGTCTCAATGACTGTGTGTGTGTGTGTGTGTGTGTGTGTGTGTTTGCGTACCCATGACCATAGCCGTCACAGTTTAGATGTTTCCTCTTCTCACTGCTTCCTGATCCAGTTTTAGAGATTTTACTGGTAAATTTGGTGTCACATCAGGTCTGCGGCATAACCACTGACTTTCTTCAAAAACCTTTAACAAAAAAACAAAGTTTAAATCTTCTTTCCCTATTCTTCTATTGATCTGATTTTTGATGAAAGCTGATTTGCAGATCATTAAAGATCTCATGTGAAAAATTAATTCTCTAAATTTCAGAGATCCAGGCAGAAACCTTTCCACTTTTCTTTCTGGATTACCTTCTAGTTTCATATGAACTACACAACAGTTATTGTGTTTGTTTTACCAAAGTGAAAGCTGTCTGCTGGACCAGTTAGAGTCCTTCACATGCAGAATGGCTGAGCTCTATTGTTATCTGACCAGCGGGTCGTCACGTCGACAGCCATGTCTAACAGCATTTATCAGAAACCTGTCGACTTTTGTCTCTCAGCATCTCCTATGCGTCCCTGGACGGACGAGGTAAGTGAAACTGTCACTGATGGGTTGGTCTGTCTGTGGATTTTTTAAAACCCACCATAAGGCTCTAATTCATCTCTCTGTGGCTGATTGGTTTGTTAGTTTTTCCTGCTTTCATCATATTCGAGGTCTGACGTGTTTGATTATATTTAAGTCAATAAACCGTTGAAAAAGTTTGGGTAATCAGAGACAAACGTAATTTAGTGTCTCCACGTCCTCAATGTTCTTTCGTTGTAAGGTAACCTGTTGCACGACTGCCTTTGAACTCTTGGTGTTAATGACATTTTAACGGAGACATTTTCTGTCACGTCATGTGTAATCCGTGAATAGAAAGTGTTTGTTATGTTAACATTCATGGACCCATCTTGACTCGCGAGGGGAAAGGCTGTTGTTGGTTTAGCATCCAGAAAACATCAGAGTACATCTCAACCAGTAGAAGCTAACTGTTATTAGTGGCAACTCCACCACACAGCAGAACTCCTCCAAACTTGTGTTATGTGTGGAGATAAAACATCAGCGTTGCAGAGCAGAGTCAGTGGTAGAGTCATATTGATGTTAGCCAATCAGAGGCAAGTTGTCCAATATCAGTAAATGAGACTCCAAATCCTGTTGTTTCTCCTCTAGCTGACTTGTACTTGCTGAAACAAGCAAATCTGATTGTTTCATAAAGAACCAGTGTGGTTTGGATGAGTTTTCTATCTAACAGTAAGTGAGAGCCACTAACCAGCGAGTGTTTGTTTCCTTTGAACTTTACCTTCCATGTTGCGTTGTTATGCTTAGTTATTTATCTAGTGGTGATAAAGTACCTCACATTGAATTAATCTGACTGTTTTAAAGTGACAGGACATTTAGAAATAGAATTTATCCTAAATGATGCACAATACTAGGATTCCCACAAAAGCAAACAACAAAAATGAGATCATGAACTAAAAATGAAAAAGAAAAACACAGGGAAACCACGATTTGGGGATTTACTTCGTGGTCGACAAAGACGTTTTGTTTACCTTTTCTGTGTTTACAGGAAGAGAGGAGATTTTTAAATAGAACAGGGGATGCTCACTCCCTAATCTGTGCTGCATCTAGCCCAGTTTAGCTCTAGAAAGGCCCTCGGTGCACCCCCTACCTGACCCAGTTATTTCCAGTGAAGGGGGCATCAACTCCAGACTGAAGCCGACTAGAGTGACTAGTCCGACTATTGATCTATCTATGGTTGACCTTTTCTCCTTTACAGACGTAACTGATTACTGCATTAAGATGGTCAGTCAGAATCTGCATCAGCAGCTGCACACCTGCACGGACCCTCAGGCCAGATGTGTAAACCCTGTCCCTGTTTCCTAAAACAGCAAGTAAACCCCCTGGAATAATTCAAACGGATGAGCATCAGAACTGTTCAGAAAGCTAGTTCAATCATTCACTTCATGAAAGATTTAAAAGGGTAATGATTTCTGTGTTGGATTAGCATCACATGCGGCTGATTAAAAAGCATCTGCTGTTGTTCAACAGGAACGTTTATCGACCCTCGCTGTGGGAGATGCCAGAACTTCTGAGTGCATGCAGGGTAGATTAGTTTGCTTTGGTACCAGCTGGAAAAAATTAAATTAAAGTGTTGTGCTTTTTCATAAAGTGCATTCATAAAACCAGATTTTATTTGAATCTTAAACGTTACGATGAAATATTAACAGTTGCTGATGAAACTCTCCTGATTCCCAACATCCACCAGCTTTCATCCCGCATCGGAGCTTTAGAGAAACTCTGCTGACATGAGCTAGACTGAAGAGAAACATCTGTTGACGAAGGGTGGGGGAATCCCAGCTTTAAATGCAGTCGGTGCTTAGTATTTTTTACTTCCATCCTGCTTCACCAGCTACCTTTCTAATTTTACTGCTGCCGGTTGTTTTGGACGTCTGCCGATGTCATTACCTACTGAATTACAACCAGTCAGCGTGAGTTAACCGGCGGTTCCGCTCTGCTACTCCACCGGGCCGTTCGGAGTACCTACTCCAGAGCAGGTTCTCAGAAGGTCCCTGAAAACGGCCCGAAAAACAGTGGAGACACGTGCATGTCGGGAGGTTCCTGTAAATCTACCCTGAAGTCAGGGCCGGATTATCATTGCAGGGGCCCCTGGGCACAATGTGCTTAGGGCCTGATGTGTTTCACTGCTGTTTTCTATAAGACTGTTGTGAACTTTTACAGAGACTGTAAAATGTACAGACTTTTCTAATAACAATGTCCTTTAGCATTAACATTTAAGAGTGCTTGTGCTCCATACAGTAGGATCACACTTCTCACATCATAAACTCCTACGTCACAGCAACACCCCCGGACCCGATGGCTGGTGTAGCACCATTCATACAAAACCTAAGTACCCTCATCCTTCATGTTAGTGACTCATTCCATCCATCCCGTGTTGGAGCACGGCTCAAGAGCCCCCGTTACCCGTTATCGATGCTATCTGCTAGAGGCTGAAGGGTGCAGACCCAGTCAAAGAGAGGGATATAGAGGACAGATCTTGGCCGCTCCACTTTGCAGGATGTGAAAGTGGGACAATCTGTTCCTTGGATGATCTCCAATTCTACTTTCCGGGGACCGATACACTGAAAATATATCTATACACAAGCTCTGTCCTACATAAGAGAAGAGTGAGGAAGAAAGACAGAGAAAATGACAAGAAGAAATAATAAAAGCCATAGGGTCTTTACAGTGCATTATGCTGCTTATAAATTTATTTGGGCCGAAGAAGAGGAGATAGGAGCTTGAGAGAAGATATGGTACAATTTAATAAACATATAGCAGCCATAAAGCATCACTGCCTTACTTAATAGTGCAGAAAACCTTATTTCGACCTTTCATTTTGTTTATGAGAAGAATAAAGAACAGATGCAGGAAAGAGAAAGATGACCAGAAACAAAAGTGGTTTGTGACCTTCACAAGGTGTTCCATGTCTGTTTCTGCAGCAATGTTGATCAAGGAGAATCTCCATTTCTGTCAGTCACTTCCTCACTCTTCTGTTTTCCTTTATTTTCCTACTAGCTAACGGTCTATAGAAGTGACTAAAAATTCTTCTAATCTAAAGAAGAGCTATTATCTCCAATCAGAGCGTCTCTTCAGCTTCTGGGGTCTTCAGATTTTGCTCTTTCCTACTCTTACTGGTTGACATGTTGAACTCATTAGAGAAGGAACTTTAGCAAAAAATTGTTGTGTTCGATAGTGTGAGTTGAGTTTTTTTTCACCCTTCTTTGATTTTATGTTTTTATTGATCATGTAATCAGTTTCATTCTCTGTGCCACACCTGTTCTTCAGGTTCAGAGCTGTTCTTTATCTGACAATCATCCCAGCTCTTCCCCATCCACTAATCACCCCTCCTTGTGTAAAAACACCCGTTACACTGTGCAATTGTTGCCATTTTGAGCCAATTTCCCTCTTGTGCAAGATTCTTTGAGGTCAGGGTGAGTTTTGTGCTAATCTCGAGAAGCGATTAACACCTCACCATCAGTTCCAGATCAGCAGCTGTGTGCTCAAGCGAAAATCAAACATGTTTGATATTTTGCTCGTCCATCATAAGGGTTCCGTACTGTTGAAGCTACGCTGCTACCCAAATCTACAGAACTGCTCACACAGCACCTGCATCACCGTGGCTGTCCAACTATTTCCGTGTCCATACGCATCATCATTTTTTTTTACTTTTCTCTGCTCATATCAACAAGTATGCCATGTTTATGTCAAAACAGATCCCAAAATGTTGTTTTACTTCCTTTATTTTGTCTTCTTCCTCCAAGCCCCATACACTGCTGTGTGTCTTCCTACAACGCAACTAAGCCTGAAGAACAACAGACATCAATAACAACACAACAGTCTCTGGGTCCTTTGCATGTTGTGTAAAAACCAGAGATGGGGAATCGTGGCATCAACCTCCATGCCATGTTTTTCTTCAGCTCAGCAACTAAACCAGGTGATTTCAATCAGCACAGTGAATGAACCTGGTTTAGCTGCTGAGCAGAACAAAAGCACGTCATGGAGATGATAGTTAATGTCACAATTCCCATCTCTGGTAAAATCTGGGATTGTTTTTTTATTTTTACATATTTTGAGTTCTGACATGTTGCTACCACATGTACAGTGTGAGCAGTCAGGTCGCATCCAAGCATTAGCTCACACAGTGTGAGAACATGACTCGTGAGCTTTATGGCACCTACACACCGGGTTTAGAGTTTTCTCATTTGGGTAACCTTGGATTTTCCCACATGCAACCAGATATCTTTTCAGCCCTCCTTCCGAGGTGGTCTGCCTGAAGCCGAATTGGTCCAACACACCCACTGATGACTCATTGGCTGGCTCAAAATCATGCCTACCATAAGGGGGAGCCTCTGATTGGCAGATCGAATCAGCCTGTGGGGGCTACCCGCATTATCATTCTGGATGCTGTGGAGATATCGAGCCTCTGACTGAAGCCGTTCTTCCCTGATTCTCATTGCTGTGAGGAGTACACACACACACACACACACACACACACACACACACACACACACACACACACACACACACACACACACACACACACACACACACACACACACACACACACACACACACACACACACTCAGTGCTGTCAGGCTGCCAGACACAGCAAAGCAGGATGTAAAAATCAGAGTCAAAGAGTCTCCAGAAGCAAGACTGCTCAGGCCGCATTTTGAGTCCCTGCGATCGCAGGTGATCCAGATGGGAGCTACTGTGGGACGCCTAGCTGACAAGGTGGAGTCCATAGCCACAGCAGACCTCCAGAGAACGGGAGTTACCGATCCTCAACCTCCCGGAGAAGTGAGACGGCACGCACGGCTCCCTTGAGGGAATGTTAGCCACACTCGCCATGAATTTCGAGTGTCAGCCCCGCCGCTATGCCACAGCCCGCTCTCGCGTGGCGCTGCTCACCTTCCTCCTCACCGGCCGAGATCAGGAGTGGGCCGCAGCCCTGTATAACAAGAAATCGGAGGCCTGCAATGACTATGATGTTTTTGTGGCTGAACTGAGGAGGGCTTTTGTTCCCCCAGAGGCGAGATAGCAACGAAGGCCCAACTCCTTCAGCTCCGACAGGGGAGTCAGACTGTAGCCCAGTACACGTCCCGGTTCTGAACCACGGCTGCCAAACTGCAATGGGGGGACGATGCCCTGATAGCAGTCTATCTTGAGGGGCTCTCCCCGCGTATCCGAGACAGGATGATAGGGAGGGAGACCCCAGAGACCCTGGACGAGGCGGCCGACCTCGCTCTTCAGATGGACCTGCGTCTTTTTACCTGTTGACCCGCTGAACCGCCTGTAACGACGACCTCAGCACCAGCCCGTCCTCGCCCAGTCAGTTTGTCCCCTGACGAACCCATGCAGCTGGGACACCTGAACCCAGAAGAGAGAGAGAAATGCTATAGGGAGGGGCTGTGTGCCTACTGTGGTACTCCTGGCCATCGGCGTATCACCTGTCCCCTCCGGTCGGGAAACGCAGACTCCAAGTAGGCAGCAGTATAGGGGTCCTACTTGGAGTAACCGGAGCCCCCTCGACCCGCACCTTGCTCACAGTCGCTCTTCATCTTCCCCAGGGACCCATCGAGCTGGAGGCGCTCCTGGACTCTGGAGCAGCCGACTGCTTCATGGATCAAGATCTAGCCTCTCGACTTCGGGTTCCCCGTCCTCCCTCCGCTAGACCATTCCCATCACCTCTGTGAATGGAACCCCTATCAGACCCTATCCAATCTGCCAAGAGACGGTTGGTCTCTGCATGGACATACTTCCCCACTCCGAGACTCTTTGGTTCCTCATTGTGACAGCTCCTTTGTCCCCCCCCCCCACCCCCCCACCCCCACCCCCATCCTGGGTCACTCCTGGTTCCTGCGCCATAATCCCCAGATCTCCTGGTCGTCTGGCTGAGTGCTTACCTGGGGTGCTGCCTGCCATTCTTATCGACCACGTCAACCCGACTCAGAGCCTGGCCACACAGTTCCTGAGGATGTCGATAGTTCACAGTTCCCCTCCTGTTATCATGACCTGGCTCAGGTTTTTTCAAAGAGTCCTACCACCGTCTTGCCTCCTCACTGCCCTTATGACCTGGAGATAAAACTCCTGCCCGGTTCTGTTCCACCACAGGGCCGCTTGTACTCCCTGTCCCCAGCAGAGACTCAGGCCATGGATGCCTATATCGCTGACACTCTTCAACATGGGTTCATCCGCCCTTCCACCTCGCCAGGAGCCGTGGGGTTCTTCTTCGTGAAGAAGAAGGAAGGGGGTCTTCGACCCTGCATTGACTATCAGGGTTTAAATAAGATCACGGTCCGAGATCGTCACCCCTTGCCTTTGATGACTACTGCCCTGGACGTAGTGTCCCAGTTCACCATCTTCACCAAGTTGGACCTGCGCAGTGCTTACAATCTAGTCAGGATAAAGCAAGGCGACGAGTGGAAGACCGCCTTTATCACCCCGACAGGCCACTGGGAATACCTAGTGATGCCTTTTGGCCTATGCAACAGCCCCGCAGTTTTCCAACGCCTGATCACGGATGTCCTGAGGGACATGTTGGACAAATGGGTTTTCGTTTATCTCAACGACATATTGATTTATTCCCGAACCCTGGAGGAGCACGTCACACACGTCCGAGCAGTCCTTTCCCGGTTGTTGGAAAACCGGCTCTACTGTAAGTTAAAGAAATGTGCTATTTATCAGGAGACCATTTCCTTCCTGGGGTTCATTGTCTCATCTCAGGGGTTCTCCATGGACCCCCAGTGCCCGATACCCACTTCCCTGAAACAGCTTCAGTGCTTCCTGGGTTTCTCGAATTTCTATCGCCACTTTATACGTGGTTTCAGCTCCATTGTGGCTCCTCTCACTGCCCTAACCAGGTCGTCAAACCAGACCCGCCCATTCCGTCTAACTCCTGAGGCCTCACAGGCTTTCCACACCCTGGTCCACCGCTTCACCACTGCTCCCATCCTCGTACATCCGGATCCAACAAGACCTTTTGCAGTGGAGGTGGACGCTTCTGAGGTGGGGGCAGGGGCTGTCCTGTCAAACGCGGTCCCGACTCTAAGCTGCATCCCTGTGCCTACTTTTCCCGTAAATTCTCTCCAACCCAAAGTAATTACGGGGTAGGCGACAGGGAGCTCCTGGCCATTAAATGGGCCTTGGAGGAATGGCGGCAGTGGTTGTTGGGTACGTCCTTGGAGGAATGGCGGCAGTGGTTGCTGGGTACGTCGGACCCATTTACCATTTGGACGGACCACCAGAACCTCATCCACATCCAGAACGCTCGACAACTCAATCCCCGTCAGGCCCGCTGGGCACTGTTTTTTGAATCATTTCACTTCCACCTGGCCTACCGCCCTGGTTCAAAGAATCTGAAGGCTGACGCCCTTTCCCGCCGTTACACCCAATCTGCACCCATCATGGAACCGCCACCCATTCTCCCAGCACAGAAGTTTATCGCAGCTCTCCATTGGCCAGTAGAGGACGCCATCCGGGCTGCCTTGCCCACCGATCCCGCACCTGCCGATGTGCCCTCCGACCGGCTTTATGTGCCTTCCACCTGCCGCTCTGAAGCCCTGGCCTGGGGTCATGCATCCCGCCTGGCTGGTCACCAAGGGGATACCCGAACCCTCCATTTCCTACGACGTGCACTATGGTGGCCCTCTATGGCCCAAGATGTCCAAGAATACGTGGCCGCCTGTCCCACTTGCGCCCGCTCCAAGACCCCAAACCAACCCCCGACTGGAGATCTACAACCTCTCCCAATTCCACACCGACCATGGTCCCACATGGCCTAGACTTTGTCAGGGGGTTACCTCTTGTCAACCAGCTCGACACCATCCTAACCATCATGGACAGATTCTCGAAGGCGGTCCACCTAGTGGCTCTTCCTGGCCTGCCCACAGCCAAGCAGACGACCGAAATCCTCCTGGAGCAGGTGGTGCGCCTCCATGGGTTTCTCCAGGACATTGTCTCAGATTGGGGACCCCAATTTATGTCAAGATTCTAGAAGGCCTTCTGTTGGCTGGTTGGTGCCAGTAGTAGTCTCTCCTCTGGCTACCACCCCCAAACTAATGGGCAGACTGAGCGTGCAAATCAGCAACTTGGTCGGTATCTCCGCTGCTTTGCCTCGTCCCAACCAAACACTTGGCCCAAATACCTCTTGTGGGCAGAGATGTCCCACAATCTCCACGTCTCCTCGGCCACTGGTCTCTCCCCGTTTGAGTTATGTTACGGATACCAGCCCCCTCTCTTCCACCACCAGGAACCTGAGACTGAGGTCTCCGCTGCCCAGACCCTGGTCTGGTGTTGCCGCCTTGCCTGGGTCCGTGCTCAGGCAGCCATCAAGCGAACACCGAATACTCTCGCCAGCACAAACGCCGCCACCGGACTGGACCAACTCTTCAACCTGGCAAGATATGGGTGTCTACCCAGAACATGTGCCTACCCGCTGGCTCCCGGAAGCTCGCTCCACGATTTTAGGGGCCCTACCCTGTGGAGAGGGTCATTAACCCGGTGGCATATCGTATCCGCCTGCCCAGGCCTGTCAAAGTCCATCCCGTCTTCCATGTGTCCCAGCTAAGACCAGTACGGACTTCTCTCCTTGCTCCTCCTCCGGATCCCGAGCCTCCGCCTCGAGGGGTTGGCGAGGATGGGCTTTTCACTGTGTGGCACCTGCTGGACGCCCGTCGCCGTGGCAGAGGTTGGCAGTACCTAGTGGATTGGGTGGATTACGGCCCGGAGGAACGCTCCTGGAAGCCGAGGAGTGCAATCATGGATCCCTCGCTCATCTCGGACTTCTGGGCCTGTCGCCCTGGGACTTCTGGGGCCGTCCCTCCGGTGGGGGGGTCCTGTCACGCTGCCTCCTTCACAACCCTCGACATCCTCCGGGGGGAGGACCACACACTCACTCAGGCCAACCGAACTCCACTACCCAGCATTCCCAGCGCCAGTCTTCCGGCCCACGTCACCCGCCATATCTACATAAGGAAGGACAGCTCAACGCCAAACCACTTAGTCATCATTCTAACCGAACTGTGCTCCGAGTTCCGACCAGATCCAACCAGATCACTCAGCCCGTTCTGACTATATCAGTCCGTGCTACTCACCCTGCTGACTCAAAGCAAGTCAGCTTGTTACCTTTTGGAGCCGCCATGCTCTCCAGTCATTATACGGTTTGACTCCTAGAACAAACCGCGTGTCAACCTGCCCGGCGTCAGTCACTTCGCGCTTGGGTTTACAAACACGCTACATCCCGAACTCTCGCTCCGGTTCATCTCAGCTCGAGTCAGGCCTTACACACACATGCCGCACTCAAATACAAGCCGCTGTGTGGCAGCCACATGCAGGTCTCCGGCTTACAGCGCATGTATGGCCATAACATAAGATAATTAGACAGAAAGACGCTACACGGAGGTTTATCGTTGTTGTTTTAATTCAACAAAACAAATTTTAAACACAGGTGAACGTGCCCGCAAGTTTAGAAAAGAAAACAGCACTGATAGCATTCATATTTCTGGATGGTTATAAAATAAAAACAGAACTGACACGTTATTACCGGTAAGTTGCATGCATGTTTAGAAGAAAAGAACAGCGCTGACACAGCATTAATAAGCCCCGGATGATTAGAAAATAAAAACTGCACACAAAACATGCCTGGTTAGAAAATAAAACACACTTGCCTACCAGAAAAAGTAATTCGCTCTCATCTTCCTCTTGCGCATTAAAGCCATTAAAGTCCTCTTCTTCAGTGTCGCAGTTGAACAGCCTCAGAAGAGCTTCGTCACATACCTTTTCTGTGTCGCTGTCCGTGTTGCTGTCATCATCCCCGGGTGAAGCTGGCTTGAATGATTTCTTCCCGCTGCCGTCTCCAGCGCCGAACCATGGATTCATTCATGCCAAGCTTACGTGCGGCAGCACTGTTTCCCTCTTTTACTGCCAGACCGATGGCCTTCAACTTAAATGCGGCAACATATGAACTCATACGTGTAGTTACCATGATGAGGGGGTATGGATTTGAAAAAAATTCTTCGTCGTGCCGGCTGCTTGCATGTGCTAAATTAAAATGAGCACTTTCTTCGATTTCCACTTTTGACTTCCACCTGTTGCACTTTCTGCTAAAGCGCCCCCTGGCAGGTGAAGGAAAATCTTCACGCACCTCATTATAAGCTGCATGGTTCAAAGCGTGGGAAAAAAGTAGCAGCTTGTAGTCCGGAAAATAGGGTATGTGGAGTAACCAGGTAGGTAGGTTTTAACGTTGCAAATCTGCAACGCCTGCCTCCTGAGGCTTAAAACCTGGATGGCTGGGAACTTTCTACAGCTGAAGGAAGACTGAGATCTTCATCTGTGCCCCAGATAAGCTGGTTCCCAAAGTCAGAGACTCTCTTGGTCAGCTTGCTTCTCACACCAAACCCTCTGTCAGAAATCTTGGTCTGACCTTTTACCCAGCTCTCATTCTGGATTCTCATGTCAGTTCTCTTGTTTGTTCTTCCTTCTTCCATCTCAGAAACATTGCTTAGCTGAGTCCCATTCTGTCCCGCTCAGAACTTGAGACTGTTCTCCACACCTTCATCTCCTCACGCTTAGACTACTGCACACTGGAAGCATCAGCGGTGCAGAACGACAGCGAAACAGCACTGCTTCAAATAAAATCCATTATAGTCTATGAAGTGCAACAAACTAGCCACAACAATTTTCAGATGTGTCCCAGAAGCTACGCCTTGCCACTAAAGATGGGATCGGGTTCTATTTTTGCAGCGAGCTGCTTCTGGGATGCGTCAATTACCGCAGTTAACATAGGGCTAGACAGGAAATCACACACAGTTTCAGTGTAAAATCCCCAGTAATTTTCTAAATGAAAGTACTGCAGTGATGTGATTTCATATATATGAAGCTTACGTGTGACCTAACAGCTTTTTTACTCACATCATTGATCCAGAAGTGCAGTGGTGTGTTTTCATGGCTTTAATCTACTACTTTCTTCTACTATTTCTCTCTTAACTGTATTATTTTCTGCAATCTCAGCTGTTAATTTATTTTTTCTCTAAGTGTTTTTCTCCCCAGAAGAAGCTACAATGGTGTTCTGCTGAGCTGTGGTGGCCTCATGGAGGGGGCCATCAGCATGAACACTGTTGCTAACCATTTAATTATTCTCCCTCTCCTGATAATAACATTTTACTTTCTTTGACATTGAATGTGCTACTGTTAGTTTGCCCATTTAATTAATTATAGATTCACTGAGATAAAGACCATAAAGTTTATCTCTTACTAAATAGAATATTTATTGTCATGTTTGAGCCAGGAGGTGGTCAGGACCCATGATGCAGAAACCCAGAACAACACAAGGCAGGAGCGTAGTAAAACGTAAAATCCTTTTATTGGGAGTCAATGTCCAAAAATCCAAAAGTCCAAGAAGGGGCAGGAAGCCAAGCCTAAAGTCAGTAACCTGACTGACAAAAACGAAAAGCTCTTTGATGAGCAAAACAGAGTTTCACAAGGAGGAACAGAACAACACTGACAACGACAATGGACCTACACAGACTGAGAGACAAGACAGGGTTTTACACACAGGGGCTGGGTGATTAGGAAACGAGCAGCAGGTGCATGGGGAGAGAGAACCAGAGGAGAGCCTGATGAAATCAATAAACCAAATGCAGAGGAGGGGAATAAGCCATAACCTATGAGACTACATAAATAAACCTAAAAGACTCAGGGCACAGGAGAACCAAAATATAAATAAGTAAAGACCTGAGGAGTGAGGGAGAAATAAACAAATGGAGAAGGAAAACACACACACTAAAGGAGACTAATGAAAACCTGAACCTATAGAAAACTACGGGGAGTGACTAGAAGGGAACCTGAAAGGAAATCTGGAGGGGACTGGGGACCACAGGGACACAGAACCCTAAGGGGAAAACCTGGAGTGGGCTGGGGAACACAAGGAGGCACCTGAGGGGGGATGCAAACAAGGAGACACATGAGGAACACAAGGAGACACATAAGGGGAACCTAGAGAGGGATGGAGAACACAAGGGGACACATGCGGGAACCTGGAGGGGGCTGGGGACCACAGGGACACAGAACACGACAATTTACTAATAAATCACTCTGCTTCACCTCCAGCTTCACTGGCTACCACTTAACTTCAGGGTTCATTTCAAGATCCTGGTTCTGGTCTATAGGGCCTTACATGGACAAGCACCATCTTACATTGGTGATCTTCTTAGTCCCTACACCCCCAGCAGGTCCCTGAGGTCCAGTGATCAAAGCGTACTGGTTGTGCAACGCACCAGGCTAAAGACCAAAGGTGACAGATCATTTGCTGCTGTGGCCCCCAGACTCTGGAACTCTCTCCCCCTGAGCCTGAGATCAGTGGACTCAGTGGTCTCCTTTAAAAAGCAGCTGGAAACTCACCTGTTCAGGCTGGCTTTGCATGAATTCCTATTGATTCATTGCTTGCTTTATAGGATTGAATACAAGCATTTGTATTCATGAATGTCAAACTGAAGAAAATAAAACAACTTCAAGTTGAAGAAAAGAGAAAGTCATAGAAGTTACAACCCTTTTTGAAAAGTTGTTCTGTCCATTTGTTTTCTTTCAAAATAAAGAAGTCAAGATCAGTAGACATGTCGATGGCCAACACAGAGGTAATAGAAGCAAAAAGGAAAGAAAGGGTAAAGTCTGCGCTATTGTTGAGAGTTAATGGCAAAAATATAGTCTACATCCAAAACTGCTGAGAGTAGAGTTTCATTTGGGGTATTTGGAATTCATTTGTATAGTTATAATAGTTTGGGCACAGCTAATTTCTTCTCTTTATCCTTTCTCTATTGTATCCCTGCTGTTTTATTTGGCTTTTGCTCCAATCTTGTCCTTTCCCACCTCAGTCTGGCTGCTCTACTTTATGCAAACTACAATTCTATCTTTCTCTCTTGTGTATCCCTCCTATTGCTTTTACTTCCCAATTAGTTGGCTCCTGCCTCCCCTAAGCCTGTCCCTCCAGTTCCTAATCCTGCAACGCGAACGTTGTTCAATATTAATGAGACTGTGTTCATAAATCAGCCGACTCTATTCCCTCCTGGTGCTCTTGAATGATAGAGTTAAAAACCTGCGAGTGTTAACAAGTCGATCTTTGTCAGCTTTTAATTAGAAAAGATTTCGTCTTAAAATGTGATCACTTGTAAGCGTTGGAATCATGCTTGCAAACTGACCAAAGGTGAGCCCCGATGTGAGATGTGTTAGTGCAGAACACAGCGTTCAGGCCAAAGATAAGTGCACCACAGCACTCTAAACTAAATCTATTAACTTCATGGCCCAGGTAAAATTAATGAAATAACACACACACATGAACGTACGCATATATAGGATTTCTTTGAACAGCTGAATGAATTAATGGATGAATAAACTAAAAACAGTTTTATAATTCTGCCTTTCACTTTTTTCTTTGCTCATAGCTTGCCTGTAAACACACAATAAGCAGGAGTTAAACAGAGTAATTGCTTGGTTTGAAGTTGAATGTTATTTGAATAAATGACAACCTTTGATGCTGAGAAATTCAGTCAATATAGAGGATTTCAAAATGTACCGAGTCATCACATGCATGCTGAAAAGCTCAGTTTTACCCTAAAGCGTAGTTGTTCCCTAAACCATAGACTGTACCTAAACCTATAGCTGGTTAAGTTTCACTCTTCATTGTTGCCTTCTTTTCATCATTATGTGGTGTTTTTGAGATCTTTTAGCCTGGAGTCAGAGAAATGGGTCTGTGAAAAGTTCTGTCTGTCCCAGAGTCCTCCATACGTTCAGTCAGACACACATTATTTAAAGTGGTTATAAATAAGATTTCATCATGATCTACTTATGATGTCTAACCATCACATCACTTCTATCAACCATTTGTTATGTGGTACTTAGTTTTTTTAATGTTTTGCAGAATAGACTTGATCCGTTTCTGTATGAAGTATTCACAAAGGCTTTTAAAACTAATTCAGTGGACGGAGCTTCTGCTCTTTCTGAACCAACACATCTGTAAGGTTATGAAGTTTGTTTATTCATGTGGTACAACCATCCACACAAATGCAGTCTTGGTCCAAATAAGTGATCCATGATGGTGAAAGACGCTGCCAAATACCAGCAGAGCTTAGGTGTTTCTTCTTCTAAAGCTCCATGCTTTGATCCACTGTTGAGTCTGCAGTATTTATTGCACTGGACCTTAAAATCAAATTAACTAAATAATGATTGTGTCAGGGATGCTTACTGCTCTGAAGCTTGAACGTTCACACTTGTTATTTGCCTCAAATTAGAAAATTAACATTATACTTACAGAGTATTCAATCCTGCTAGAAACCTCTGCAAATGTATTTATTAGGCAAATGTTCCACACCTTTGGATGCTGTTGGATGTTTCTTGACTCAGATCTGTTCCTGGCACCTGCTGGTTCTTCTTTACCTTTCATCGACCTTCCCTCAAACCTCTGTTAACAGCTAACCCAAGTGTCTGCATGATGGTGATCTATGACAGAATGAGTTTAGATGTGTGTGCTAAATCGAGCCGTGTCTCTGTGGGCTCCAGCCATGAGCCATCCATCTGTGTACTCTGATGCCCAAGTACAAGTAGTTCAGACTGCTAGCTCTTACGATATTCCGATCATCAAACTGCCTGTGAGATAACTAGGAGATCCCCCGCATCATCCACCATCATTAAGCCCGCCACCGGCAATGGTCCAGACCGGCATGGAGGCAAAAACCCTGCAGTCAGGGACAAAACATGCAGAGAAATCTGAACCAATCCAAAAGGGAAGGAAAATAACAAAAGTCCACTGTCAAACCTTTTTAGGATCTCTCAGTTGTTGGTGTTATAACATCTACAGGAGACGTCTGTTTTGATGTCACTCCAGTAAGATCAGAAAAAAAAGCCTCTTAGATTCCACTGATGAAGGAAGAAACCACGTGCACATACGGCAGTAAAGAGAAAACCCTCCCCTTGGGGCAGGCCCTCCTACTGACTAAAGCCCCGAGGACACAACGTTGTTTCAGTTTTAGTTTTAAGTCATGTTTTTGCAAAAGAGAGTCAGAGTGTTTTTAGCAGCCTAAAATGATTAATGAGTAGATCTAAAACTGTACATCTATCATTAATTTAAATGCTTGAATGTGAAGTTACTGTCACAGATTCATTTGTGTAATATGATTCCAAAACCAATATACAGATAAGACACAGTCTTCAGCAAACTCTGGTTGTCTCTACAGATTCTGGTGTTCATGATAATTCATAAAACTCTTAAAATGTCCAAGCAGGACATGATAACGTTGTTGTTATGGCTGCCAGAGCTGTGCCGATCTTCCTGCTGAAGGTTAAGGTAGTTTATTAGGTTGTCACAGCTTATTAAAGGGGTAACATATCATCTCTGATCCAGGCAGATACGATTATTCCATGTGGAGGGACAAAAATAATACAAACAGAAATCTGTTAGAGGACCTAGTTTTAAAACTATCTGAATTACATGAAGAAATATACATTTTCTGTTGACTGGAGTGGAATTACGTATGCCGGATTTAGTTGTTAGTCCTGCTTTGTATTTGGTTACTCAATTATCATTAACTAGAGATGATCATTACTCCATGTGATGCTCTATTGTATCAACTTCAATCCCTTTTGCAAAGAACCTGCAATGCAAATCCACAGAGTTTATATTTAGCCTGTCTTCCATCAGCCTGCTGTTCCCTGGTGCATTCCCAGTGGCTAAATGGGAAATGTGGATCAGCTCTGTGCTAATTCACACATGTGGACTTGTTAACATTGCCAGTGGCTAATTCTGTTATTAATGCACACGTCTCGTTTGCACATTTGAAGCACATACGTTCTAACTAGGTTTGACCATTTAAGTAAAGAAAGATTTGAATGACCAAAGTTTACTCCGTTCTGTTTTCCACAGCATGATTCCACGGATGAAGCCAGCCACATGGGACAGCCATGTTTTTTGTCTCCATGACAGCTAGATCACTCAGCCATCTCAGCAGTGACCCCCTGCACGGCAAAGGATGCTGGGAAATAATGAGCATTTTTATCCTGATCAGGATGACAAAGATGAGGAGGATGAGGAGGAGGAAGAGGAGCAGAGAAGAGATAAACGAACAAATGAAGGCCGGTGCGACAGGGAGAACGGAGGATTAGAAGGTCTGGGAGAGAAGGAGATGACAGGAGGACGACAGTCCTGGGAAGGGAAAGTTGGTGACGTGGCGAAACCTGCAGCCATTGTGGTTGGTAGACAGAGAGTAGACCGGCCACTGAGGCTAGGTAACCTGGAAAACCGGGGCATCCCTCACATGTCCAACCAGGCTCCACACCGCCATGTTGCCAACAAGCCGCAGCATCTGATGGCTGCTAAGAGACGGGCTCTCATGGAGCGCAGCATGACTGCAATGACTCCACAGGAGGACACTTTCCTGACCATGACAGTGTTTCGGATTGGAATCCCTGACATCAAACAAACAGTAGGTGCACCCAGAACTCTGTATATGCTTACAAGGACACACACACTCAAATTTACAGCTTGATGAATGAGAAACTAATAGTCTTAACGAATCTTACAGCAAATGTATTAAACAAAAAGTTAACCTTAACCCCAAAGTCTAAATGGCAAAGTCCAACATGTGACCCAACAGCACCCCCTTTGGCAGCAGAGATTTAACTCATTCACTGCCAGTCGTTTTTGATCAGAAAAAGCCCTTCGCTGCCAGCGTTTTTCAGCATTTTCACTGTTTTTTAAGACTCACGGAACGTTGCGCTCTATGATGATGTCAACACCAAAACTACCAAAACAAAGAGTAAACTCACCTCTTACATCAGGAAGAATCCGCACGTTTCAAGCGTTATCCGTTCTTTCATAATCCATTGTCGAATTGTGATCGGCAGAAGCTTTTCTGGTTTGTGTCTCACCTTTTTTTTTACAGCAGCAGCCCAAAACGATCTCCTAACACATGGATTTTCTGCTTCCTGATCACGTGACGTACGCAGATGAAGATCGGCTTAAGAGCTGGGATGTTTGTTCTCACGGTGCGGGCCGTCAACTGCAGTTAATGAGTTAATCAGAAGGTCTGGATTTTTAATGAAAGCAACAACATGTAGTTTTTGCCAATATTCTCTAGAAACATCCATGAAATGTTGTTGGACATTAATTAAATGATGCCCAGTCACTGAAAATTGGCAGCTTTGTAACGTATAACCATAAAAATCGGGTCTAAAATACATAGGAGCGTGTCTAAAGGTGTTTCTCAATGTTAAGGTGCCTGAACTCGCAAGGCGATGTCTTGCGAGGTCAGGCACCTTTCTTATGCTTATGCTTGATCAAAGAAAACGGTTAAATGGAACAGACTTGCATCATGTGACCGCAGCTTCCACAGCAGTCACTTAACGTCACATGACACTTGAGACAACGTTATATTTTACACTTATAAGTTTCAATATAAATATATAATGAGACTTTTACTTTTTAAATTGTGTATATATTGGTTAAGTTAAATATGTAAGCGAGTTACTACCCGCTAGCAACCGAAGCTGCAACTAATAAGCGAGTAACCAACCATAGATAACATTTCAGATATTAGCCCGATAGCTACAATTAGTTGACTTACATTTAAACTTGAAAATTGTCCCCGAAGCAGCTGCCGGCTTCTGATCCGCCGTCCTATTGAAAATACAGTGGTGTATTCTGGGAAATTTTGACCAAGGCCAGGTTAAAAGACACCTCCTGCGTATCCTTGCTCAGCTAGCTAAACAACTAACAAACAGAGAATAGACGCCTCGGTAGAACATGTACGTTGGAACACGTCTTGGCGGTTCCTGATGACTTATCTCCTAGGCAACCAGGTCAGGACCAAGACATCAAGGCGAGATTCTTTGGCACTGAGAAACACCTGTTCTCAGTGCCAAAGAATCTCGCCTTGATGTCTTGGCCCCGCCCCGAATTTGTTTTGCTTCCTCTATACTAAATGAATGGACTATAATTTTGCTGGAAGTGACCTGTCCAGAGCAGCAAACTTCCATAATTTCAGTTTTTTTCTGGTTTTACGGAGGTTATCACACTGATGATGAGCAGCTAAGTAACTCATCTGATCAACAATGCCTGGCTGACATGTTCCCTCTAAAATCCTGTGGAAACAGAAAGGACGAACACAGTTTTTACACATCTTTTTCACACAGATTTTTAATGCAAAGTGTAAAGCTTCTAGTGCATAACATTTGTGATTTCTTTAGTGCAACTTTATTTGCTGCTTCAAATGTTTTTTGACTCGTCAATTAAAACCAGTAAAAGTTAAAAGTTTAGGTATAAGTTTTCCTACTTCAAACAGGGCACTGACAGGAGGTCTTTCCAAATGAGGAAGTAGTTCAAGCCAAGTCTCTCTGGTATTACCGCCTCAATGTAGCTTTAATTTGATACAAAGAATTTCAGAAGTATTATGAAATCAGTTATACGATGTTTGCATTTGGCTCTAACTCATCTATGTGTGTAAGTGTAGATAAAACTAAACCTGCTAAATAAATCTTACAACATAGAAAAACATTAGTTTTAGCAGTCAACGTGCCAAAAGAGTCTCCAATGACTCTATTCTAAGTTTGGCCGACAGACAGCGGCTTGATTTCATGGCCACATAAGGAACTTCATGTGCTCATCAATCAAAGACGCACTTTTATGGCCACACGATTCTCTGGCAACATAAACGTGGTGCTCATGTTTGCCACTGAACTGAAAACCTCTCCAACGTCTTCAGCAGGTCAACAATGGTCTTTAGGGTTTATGAAAAGGCTCAAAGGAGACAAAATGAATCCACGCTCTGATGCTACAGTGTTTTAAAATACCACCCTTGAGTTTTTCATGTGGATGACCAAAATGCCTCCTTTTGAAAATGTCATCGTTCCACCTGTAACCTATCGTACAACTCCATCAGATCTTCATCTTCTTATTTACTGTATTCTTTTTATGAGCATGCTTCTGTCATGACTCAGTTAAGTTTCATTACAGCACCACACACAGGCCTGGCAGAGTTACTGTGTCCTTCTGGGTCTTTTTTCATCTCCTTTGAACATTTCCATCCATCCATCCAATTTCTGAACCCGCTTTGTCCACGCAGGGTCGCGGGGTGGGGGGAGGGTGTGTGTGTGTGTGTGTGGGGTGTGTGTGTGTGTGTGTGTGGGGGGGGGGGGGGGGGGGGGGGGGCTGGTGCCTATCTCCAGCGGTCAATGGGCAATCAGGCGGGGTACACCCTGGACAGATAGCCAGTCCATCGCAGGGCAACACAGAGACACACAGGACAAACACCCATGCACACACACACTCACACCTAAGGACAATTTAGACAGACCAATTAACCTAACAGTCATGTTTTTGGACTGTGGAAGGAAGCCGGAGCACCAGGAGAGAACCCACGCATGCACAGGGAGAAAATGCAAACTCCATGCAAGAAGATTCCTAGCCAGGAAGCAAACCCAAGACCTTCTTGCTACAAGGCAACAGCTCTAACCACTGCACCACTGTGCAGCCTGAACATTTCCAGAAACAATGAATGTTTATGAAAATGTCAAATAAAAAATATTGTTTTAGAAGAACGGTTTTTACAAGATCTCTAAACTTCTCATGATCACATCGATTAAAAACGATCTCCAGTCCCACATCGGACCCTCCAGGAAACCATTGATTGGTTTTTATCCACATCCTGGTCAGGATGTTTACACACATAGCTCACACATGATCACTGTACAATGGTGTAAAAAAGTGAGCTTTTGGATGAAGCATCATAAAGAGCCCAAGGCTAATGAACGTAAAGGTGGTTTTGGTATTAGGGTGATGGTGCTACATGAAAACTTCTGTAAAATTTCATCACAAGTCCAGAGAAAAGCACTAAATGAAGAAGAAGATCACGCAGAGCTTGACTGGTTTGTGGATCATACAATCAAGAGCATCTGCTTGAGTTGAGCGTGGTCATGATTAGGTTCCAAAACTTAAGTTAGCATCATTTCACACTTAGAGCTGTCAGCTTCCTGGTGGCAGCAGGTGAGAATTGATAAGCCCACACATGTGCCAGACCCAAGGTAAAAACCCCTCCTCCCCATCTTCCTTCCTCCATTTCCAAATCCCTGAACATGCCAAGTGTTCTACATGTCAGCTAATCTGCCCTCAATATAACAGTAATTGCTAATTATCTAATAGGTTTTTAATGAGTTTGGGGAGAGTTGTGGAGGGAGTGACGCTGGATATGTAGTGAGTTTCTGCATTTCTTCTGAAGTCCTCACCAACCAGGGGCACGGCACAAAGCAGCACCCTTAAACCATGCAACTGAAATAAGATAAGAAAAAAAATACGACACTGAGGTGAATTAAAGAAAGAGAGTAAAAAGCTGAGGAGTCAGTAAGATCAGATGAAGAATGCTACAGATGTAAAGAAACGATTTCAAAGCTGAATACGGCCAGAAACACCGGAATAAAGCAAATGTTTTTGAACAAAATAAACCTGGGACCTACGAAGTCCCTTTATAACAC
Organism: Nothobranchius furzeri; assembly: GCF_043380555.1. NCBI lineage: Eukaryota > Metazoa > Chordata > Actinopteri > Cyprinodontiformes > Nothobranchiidae > Nothobranchius > Nothobranchius furzeri. The sequence goes on from NC_091756.1 coordinate 31,778,244, forward strand.
ACTGTATACAATATATCAGCATTCCCTCTGCAGCGATTGGTCTTCCTATGGCTTTCTTTCACACACACACACACACACACACACACACACACACACACACACACACACAAACACACACACACACACACACACACACACACACACACACACACACACACACACACACACACACACACACACACACACACACACTCCCATAAGAATATGCACCGCTACATCATGGCTCACTATGCGTGAACGTAAACACACACACACTTATTCATGTACATCATGTGGTTTACCTCCTGGGGACCACTAAGGCATTGCTACGGTAACGGGAGCCTGCCTCCACTAATGAAGCGGTTGCCATGCCAATAGAGTCGGCCGTACTATCAAACAGTGCAACCTAGTCAGGGCTCAAAGTGAGTGAGGATGGGTGGGGGACCATAGGAGTGTGCTGAGCTGTGCAATTTTGCTGTTGATGTAAAGTCTCATTCAGCAGCCCTGTTGTTTGAAGCAGCATTTTCTGTCACACTGTCCACAATTTAATAAGGACAATAAAGAAGATGAAGAAAACAGAGAAATATAAAGAAATGAGCAGTGAAATCGAGTTAAGCTGAATTCATCTGGGATAGTTTTTCATTTTGGGGCCTCGGGTTTATAACAGACAAGCAATAAGTGGAGAAGGAGAATTTCTATACAAAGTGCTTTGTTCTCCTTTTGCAGGTGGTGTTGATTTAACACTTCCCATACAGCACAAACGGAAAATCTCAGTAATAAAACTTTTACATCTTCATTACAACAAAACAGAATGGTGTGAAAATAAATAGCTAAGACTGAAATGAAACCACGAGTCATCTGACTCCCATGAATGTGGCAGGTGATGAATTATGTAAAAGGAGCGGGTTTATAATCTGCACACATCCCATTCACATGCATTCATCACTTACTGACAGATGTAAGACTGTCCTGCCATTCCTAATTATAAAAACCTGTCGACAGGATGTTGAAGCAGATGTACACACACACACACACACACACACACACACACACACACACACACACACACACACACACACACACACACACACACACACACACACGCGTGCTTGCTCGCGCACATAGCTATAGCTATCATTGAAGCAAGAAAAAGTGATGCTTTGTTAAACTAGGTGTTGTTTTTCATGATAAAGTCGTCTCAGTTTTAATTCTGAGAATACAAAATAACTGAGAAAAAACAACAAAAGGACTAATTAAAAGTCTGTTGCTTCTTTTGCAAAGCAGCAAAAATGTGCGTTTAATAAAACATTTCTGTGGAATAAATGCAAACACACTCATCAGTCAAACCCATCAGATAAAGTGCGGCATCAATAACAGAAGCATCCTTAACCCGATTCTGGTTATTCTGGAAGTTTCTCCCCACAGGGTCACTCACTGCAAACTGCTGGGTTTCCTGATACATGAAGCTTTTAACTAAGTGGAATAATGAACTGAACTCACTGCACTGATAAGTAGGTTCAATTGGAATGTTTACAATTGTAACACACCAGAGACAACTATCTGTGGATAAGTGAAATGAATTTAATTGAGTTGTTGCCCTGTGCTTCTTCAGAAAGAAGAACATTTAAAAATTAAGTTTTTCTGAAATAGCGCAACTCTGAACTGATTTGCCTTTTGAAATCTATTGAATATAATTATAACATGGTTAACATGACTGCCTATGAGACCTCCATGGGTGGTCTCATCTTTCCAAGCTGGGTTGACACTATTGACCATCACCTGCTACTGGAGAGGCTGAGACACTGGGTAGGCCTATCAGGAACTGCTCAGGAGTGGTTCTCCTTTTATCTGTCTGAGCGCTCCATCTCAGAGACCATCATCAAGTTTAGGTCCTCCACCACATCCCTCACCCATGGTGTCCCATAAGGTTCTGTGCTGGGGCCTCTACTCTTCCTCCTCTATCTGCTTCCTCTTCAGCGCACCCTGAGTTTCTTTAAAGGAATCTCCTACCATCTTTATGCAGATGACATCCAACTGTGCATCTCCTTTAAACCCCATGAGTTGTCTAAGCTGCAGCTGTTACACTCCTACTTACAGTATACTATTAAAACTTGGATGGCTGGGAACCTCCTAAACCCTCTGTCAGGAGTCTTGGTGTGACCTGTGACCAAGCTCTCACCCTAGATTCTCATGTCCAAGGTTTCTCCCAGCACTTTATAAGCCTGGCGGGCCGTCAGTCTTCACTTGGTTACTTGTCAGGATAAGCATGGTGTCATGTGGTGTGTGTGTGTGTGTGTGTGTGTGTGTGTGTGTGTGTGTGTATGACACTAAATTCATGACACAATTCCTCCAAAGCGACTGCGCAGTGGTGCAGTGATTAGAGCTGTTGCCTTGCAGCGAGAAGGTCCTGGGTTTGCTTCCCGGCCTGGGATCTTTCTGCATGGAGTTTGCATGTTCTCCCTGTGCGTGCGTGGGTTCTCTCCGGGTGCTCCGGCTTCCTCCCACAGTCCAAAAACATAACTGTTAGGTTAATTGGTCTGTCTAAATTGTCCTTAGGTGTGAGTGTATGTGTGTGTGTGTGTGTGTGTGTGTGTGTGTGTGTGTGTGTGTGTGTGTGTGTGTGTGTGTGTGTGTGTGTGTGTGTGTGTGTGTGTGTGTGTGTGTGTGTGTGTGTGCAGGATTGTTTGTCCTGTGTGTCTCTATGTTGCCCTGCAATGAACTGGCTCTCTGTCCAGGGTGTACCCTGCCTGATTGCCCATTGACCGCTGGAGATAGGCACCAGCCCCCCGTAGCATGATGGAACCACCACCATGTTTTACTGTAGGTAACAGGTGTTGAATAGCTGAACGATGCAGAGTGAGTCCATCTGCAACAAGAAGATGTTATAGGTCTTTGGTGCTGGTCTGTGGGCTGACTCTGACTGTTCTCACCATTTCTTCTCTTCTGTTTATCTGAGATTTTTCTTGGTCTGTCACTTCCAGCCTTAACTTGAACTGTTTCTGTGGTCTTCCATTTCCCAAATATGTTCCTAACTGTGGAAACAGACAGCTGAAATCTCTGAGACTGCTTTTTGTGTCCTTCCCATAAACCATGATGGTGAACAATCTTTGTTTTCAGCTCATGTGAGAGTTGTTTTGAGACCCCCATGTTGCTGCTCTTCAGAGAATATTCAAAGAGGAGGGAAACTTCAAATTGACCCCTTAAATAGTGTTTCTCATAATTGGATTCAACTGTGTATGGAGGTTAAGGGTCACTGAGCTTACCAAATCAAGTTCTAAAGCTTTTGGAATTAATAAAATGACAACAATACCCACATTTATGCACCTGCCTGATCTGATTTAAACTATTGTTGCGCACTTTCTGTAAACAAACTTTGTTTCACTTCTCAAAAATCGCTGTGTGTGTCTCCTATGTGAGATATTTAACTGACATTTTTTATTATAACAGCCAACGAATTAGACAGGAAAATCATGAAGATTATCAAGGCTGCGAAAACTTTTGCATCCGACTTAATCTTTGAGATGAACTGGAGAGGATCTTACGTCCATCTAGTTCTAATCGTAAGATCATTACTACAGAACTTCAAAGAGAAATAAAAGGAAAGAAACTCCGCATAGATGTATTTTTTTAAAAACATTCCACAAGCTAATAAAAATAATGCTACAGCAAATGAGTGCAACGAGGTCAACCTCTGACCCCTCCTCTGTTCTGATCTCCAGAGATGTCTTCAGTTTGACCAGGACTGCACCGTGTGGAGCGCTAAGCAGCAGATCATCCTCTCTCTGGGTGAATCCTTATGGGACGCCTACAACTACGGCCTCTTCCAGCCGGCCGGAGAGGGACGGGATGCCAAGTTCCTGGAGGAGGAGCGCCTGCTGAGGGACTATGCTCGGTCCTATGAGAAAGGCATGCCATACCTGGAGGTATGATGAAGGAAATATGAATAAATAAACAGCTCTGAGATATTTATCTATTGTAAAAACAATGAATTTCAGTATCATTTTTTTCTTTCTTCTTAGGCCTGCTTTCACTCACAGTCATGAGTAATAGTCAGAGATGTGGACTCGAGTCTTATGACGTGGACTCAAGTCAGACTTGAGTCATTATTTTAATGACTTCTGACTTGACTTGATAAAATCTATAAAGACTTACGATTTGACTCGGACTTGAACGCCAATGACTTGCGACTTGAATCGACTTGCATCTGTTGACTTGATGATGACTTGAACATATTTGATATTTTAGCACAAATGTGGCACGACATGGACAAAAATAATAAATCATTCTTGGTTTTGGGTTTGATCTTTTCTGCTAACTGCAGCAGCACTTTGTTTATGATCAGATTCAGCTGCACTTCCTGCTTGTTTGAGCAAATAAATGAAGCTTTAAGAAGCCTTAATCCGGGAATTTATTTATTATCATTGCCATTAAATTGAAGTTTGATGGATGACTTGATTATGACTTGGAAATTCAAAGGTAAGGACTTGGACTTGACTGGGACTTCCACATCATTGACTTTGGACTTGACTTGGACTTGGTTGTCTTTGACTTGGACTTGACTTGAGACTTGATTGGAAAGACTTGTGACTTACTTGTGACTTGCAAAGCAGTGACTTGTTCACACCAATGGCAACAGTCCATATAGGGTCAATCTTCATTCATTCATTTGTTAAGCTGAGAAAAGTTACGACTTCAATATCTTTTTCTAAGGCTGTAAACCTCCTGAACTCTTGTTCTGGGCTACAGCAGAGAAGCTGGTTAAATGTGTGTTTCATAAAAGTCTGATACGACCGAGTGAACTCAGCAGCAGCTACAAGTGTTCATCAATTATTAAAACGGCAAAGAAATAGTCTTCTTTGAGCTCTAAATGGGCGAAGTTAATGACCTTTTCACAAACTGAATGGGTTTAATCACATTATGTTTATTTCATAATCAGCTAGTGAGAACACATTTAGTTTTGGTCAATGGGTTGTGAAGAAGTGAGTTTTCCTGCTGTGACGTCGTTAGCTCACAGCGCCCTCTGCTGGTTGAGGTGCTGTAAATGCTTCTGTCTCTGCCACAGACTCACTGGTCTCAGAGCTTCAGATGAAGATGTGCCAGTGTTCCTGACAGAATTTTAAACTAACACATAGAGAAATGAATAAAAACTATTTTTGTCGGAAAATAATTGAGTAAATTGTGTTTTGAATGAAATTTTATCTCTATATTTAATAAAAAACAACTGAGACTTATGTGTGTGTCATACCAGTAATATAGAATATTCGATACAAGTAGTTCTCATTTAAGATATTAAGTGGCACGGGTCTCTGTTCAGTCCAGGACTTAAAAGTTGTCTTTTCCTCATTCATATTTCTGAATGACTCAGACCTATATGATCCTGTGGTGTCAGCCTTTAAAACAATAACTTCTCATATTTGAACAATAAAGGCATTTTAAGAGGATTTTTTCCATATAGTGTTTTTTTTCTCAAAATCTAAGCCACTTATTCCTCAGCAGGGTTGTGTGTCTATCTACAGCAGCTATTGTGCAGGTGGCAGGGGACATCTTGGACCGGTCACCAGTCTATTACATGGACACACAAATACAATTAAGACACACAGTAATTCACACTCACACCTTATATGGCAGTGAGGGCAATTACATTTCTGGTTCAGGGGAGGAAACCAGATTGTTCTGAAAATCCCCACCCATGTGCTCACTCATTCTTTCTGGAAGTGCTTCCCAGTAGCAGTATGTACCATGCTTTGCATTCAGAAAACAAGATGTAAATAGAAATCAAGACACTGAATATAAACTTACTTTATACTATATATTTGCGACTGTTCACCGCATTGTGAAACTGGAAGAAAAAACATGAACAAATATAAACTCACCAGCTAGAAACTCCCATCTGTCTGGCCACATGTTTCCATCTACATCACAACGAATATCAGCTCAATACACAGAGGAAAGAATCTTCTTGATCTTGGCTGACATCTTCAAAGGTCTGCTCCTCCCAGTCACCCAATCAGGATCTCTCATAGCCTTCTTCTACCAAGAGGGCATCTGCACAGTGACATTTAAGGTATTAAACGACAGAATATTAAATAAAAGAAAAACAACGTTGTGAAGGTTGCACTAACTGTTGTGCAAAGTTTAATTCTGTTGAAAGAAATGCACCAAAGTGACTGTGAAAAACTATGAAACCAAGAAATTTAGGGAGAATTTATTGATGTTGTTCACCAGGTGATTGATGACGGATGGATGGATGGATGGATGGATGGATGGATGGATGGATGGATGGATAGATGGGTGGACGGATGGATGGATGGATGGATAGATGGCTGGATGGTGGACAGAATGACGGATGGATAGACAAACGGATAGATAAATTAATAGATAGATAAATAGATAGATAGATAGATAGATAGATAGATAGATAGATAGATAGATAGATAGATAGATAGATAGATAGATAGATAGATAGATAGATAGATAGATAGATGATAGATAGATAGATAGATAGATAGATAGATAGATAGATAGATAGATAGATAGATAGATAGATAGATAGACAGACAGACAGACAGACAGACAGACAGACAGACAGATAGATAGATAGATAGATAGATAGATAGATAGATAGATAGATAGATAGATAGATAGATAGATAGATAGATAGATAGATAGATAGATAGATGATAGATAGATAGATAGATAGATAGATAGATAGATAGATAGATAGATAGATAGATAGATAGATAGATAGATAGATAGATAGATAGATAGATAGATAGATAGATAGATAGATAGATAGATAGATAGATAGATAGATAGATAGATAGATAGATAGATAGATAGATAGATATAGATAGATAGATAGATAGATAGATGAAAGATAGATAGATAGATAGATAGATAGATAGATAGATAGATAGATAGATAGATAGATAGATAGATAGATAGATAGATAGATAGATAGATAGATAGATAGACAGACAGACAGACAGACAGACAGACAGACAGACAGACAGATAGATAGATAGATAGATAGATAGATAGATAGATAGATAGATAGATAGATAGATAGATAGATAGATAGATAGATGATAGATAGATAGATAGATAGATAGATAGATAGATAGATAGATAGATAGATAGATAGATAGATAGATAGATAGATAGATAGATAGATAGATAGATAGATAGATAGATGGATAGATAGACGAATGGACAAGCTAAATGACAGATGGCCAAATGGTTGGATAGATACAATGGTGGACAGATGGATAAACGGACAGATGGTGGGATAAATGAATAGATGGATGAACAGATGGATGGATGGATGGATGGATGGTGGACAGAATGATGGATGGATAGATAGATAGATAGATAGATAGATAGATAGATAGATAGATAGATAGATAGATAGATAGATAGATAGATAGATAGATAGATAGATAGATAGATAGATAGATAGATAGATAGATAGATAGATAGATAGATAGATAGATAGATAGATAGATAGATAGGTAGGTAGGTAGGTAGGTAGGTAGGTAGACAGAGACAGACAGACAGATAGATAGATAGATAGATAGATAGATAGATAGATAGATAGATAGATAGATAGATAGATAGATAGATAGATAGATAGATAGATAGATAGATAGATAGATAGATAGATAGATAGATAGATAGATAGATAGATAGATAGATAGATAGATAGTTAGATAGATAGATAGATAGATAGATAGATAGATAGACGAATGGACAAGCTAAATGACAGATGGCCAAATGGTTGGATAGACACAATGGTGGACAGATGGATAAACGGACAGATGGTGGGATAAATGAATAGATGGATGGATGGATGGATGGATGGATGGATGGATGGACTGATGGATGGATGGATGGATGGACTGATGGATGGATGGATGGATGGATGGATGGATGGATGGACTGATGGATGGATGGATGGACTGATGGATGGATGGATGGATGGACAGAATGATGGATGGATGGATTTAGTTGTATTTTGTGACCTCGTGTTTTTATTGTAAAACAAACACACTCACTCACTTAGCTCATGTTCAGGTTTGAGGAAGGAAGTTTTTAGCTAATCCCTGCCTTCCTGCCTTCTCCCATAAACAAACCCTAATCTGGCTTTATGCTGTACGGAAATGAATCACGGTGTTGTTCCAGTGAGTTTGAGTGGGAGAGTGATTTTCTGGAAACAGTGAGAGTTTGGCTGCAGTATACAAGAATAATGATGCTGCTCCTGAACTACTGATTTACTGCAGAATGTTTTCTGACGTCTCTGAGAAACAGAACGATGTTGCTGCATGATTAGCACTCTTAACACAGATCCATTCTCTGTCCTCAGTTTAGGTATAAAACCAGAGTTTATAAGCAAACCAACCTGGATGAAAAGGCTCTGGCTAAATTCAGCTCAAAGGTATTTGGTTTTAGTTTGTTCAAAGCTGCTCACCTTTAAGTTCCACTCTTTCATGTGCTTAAATAACATTTTTACCATCAGGCCAGTCAAAAGAAGTTTCTGGAGTATGTTCAGACCGGAGCAATGGAGAAAATGGCTAAAGTCCTCGAGAAAGGTCTTGACCCAAATTTTCATGACCCAGACAGCGGAGGTAGGGTTCTCCTCACAACGTTGCACAAAGGATTCCCATTTGAACAGCTTTACTAAATGAATGTTTAACCTCTGCCCTCCGTCAGAGACCCCACTCTCCGTGGCCATGCAGTCCGGCCTGTCGGTGGAAGGCATCGGGCTTCTGGTTCTGGGTGGAGCTCACTTGGACTTCAGGAGCTCAGACGGCATGACGGCTCTGCACAAAGCAGTTAGAGCTCACAATCACAGCGGGCTGCTGGTGAGGGCTCCAAAACCAATCCACAAGTACTGGAAAAGGATAATGCAATGTGATGAATCTAAATGGAACTAATGCGGTTTTCGATCTAACCGTACAACATCACATTTCAGTTCAGTGTTTGTAAAATTGACTTAATTAAAATCACATTTAAATTATTGTTTTTTGTTTACTGTATAAATATCTACAGACTTTATAAAGAGGGTCCACTTACATTTATTTTCTCCTGTTTTAACCCTTATATCAGCACGTCGACCACTTAGGAAACATAATGTTTTTTTTTGTTTAAGCGTGAACAAAACCAGAATGAGAGGTAACACAAAATAATTCATAAAATCAAACTATTTGGAGATAATAAATATTATTACTTTTCTTATTATCACCTTTTATGCAGTTTTGTTTGCTTTTAGTACCCCCTAGTGTTCGTTAGTGAAACTAAAGTGAAACGTATCTCCTTGCTGTGCATTCGTCTTTTTAACACCTTAATCTAACAGCTGAGATGTTCATTTGTGTCTACAGGACACTAAATTAAACAAATCAGCTGTGGTCATGATCTAAAACATGCAGGAAATGTGCTGGAAGCAGACTCCAGTGCCAACAGTGGCACTCTTAAGTTACAAGTGCGGCATTCTGGTCACAGAGGGCGGTGGGAGTCTGAGTGACATTTCATTAACCTTGTAAAGGGTCAATCTAGCACATACTAGCTCCGTATTATCATTTAAAGTACAAAAACGTTGCATAATTTGGCTTTAATGAGAGTGGATGTTAGAAATACATTTTTAATTCATGTTTGCAACAGATGTCATTTCTGAAATCCATCGTGCTGCACTTACAGAAACCGGCCACAATTCAAGTTACCAGTTTTTTTCCCACATTAAAAATGTTAATAGAGCATGGTATTACCATTACTCATGGTCACTCAAACACATACATTTAAAAAGTCCCATCTCATCATTTCCTTCAGGCTCTTTTGTCTCTTGGAGCGTCTCCAGACTACAAGGACCGTTGTGGCCTGACCCCGCTGTACCACACTTTGCTGACAGGGGGCGACACTTCTTGCTGTGAGACTTTGCTCTACTACAGAGCAAAGCTGGGGACCAGGGATGAGAATGGCTGGGATGAGAGCCATCAGGTAGATTGATGACACAAGTCAGTGGGTTTGTGGACTGTTACTTTCATTGTTTTCCCATATTTTTCATGTAAAACAACTCCAGTCAGTGTTAGCAATGCACCATCATTCCTCTCTCACATATCTGTGATATTTGTCATGCACCAGTACCCTCAGACTCCCGCAGTGTTTTTACACACATTTTTACACACTATCCTCTTCACTCATCGCTTCATTATATGTCCCTCCTTCCCTCTTCTCTCCATAGCTCAGGGATGAAGAGGAGTTTGGAATGGAAGAAATACATAAGGTACCTTTCACCCCCCTTCTCAAAGTCCCTACTAACCGTACTATCATGTTAAAACTGATGTGAACGAGGCAGTTGTGTTGTTCCCACTAAACCAGTTAGAATCTGGGCAATTCCTGGATGACACCAGTCCAGAAAGTGCATGGGAGTCTATCTCTTTCCAGTACTGAATAATCAGGTGCATTGCCTACGTTCTGTTGCTGTGACGTTCTGGTAAATCTGTGCTGCAAGCCAGTTGTCATGGTATTTTATTTTGGTCTTGCTGCTTAATGTTTTCTTTCCTTACTCTGTTTGTTTCTTGGGATATTCTAGTCCCTGCAGAAAAATATGAGAAAACCAACACTGCACAGTTGTCCCCTTCTATGAGAAAATAATTTTGCCCTCTCCTCCTGCATGTGTGTTACTGTTAAATCAACTTGCATCCACATGTACTTTGAATTTTCGTGCATCTCCACATGCTCGACTCTAAAAGGCTTGTCAGAATGGCCTTGCACAACACTTGGAGCATCTGCTGTTTTACGGAGCAGACGCTGCTTCTCAAAACGCTTCGGGGAGCACTGCGCTTCACATTTCAGCCCTGTACAATAAGGCAAGTGTGGAAACAACGACGGCTTGCATTTATGGAATCATGCCACAAAATACTGATTTTTAACCTTCCCTCTCAATGTTCAGGAAAGCTGTCTGAGAGTTCTTCTGTACAGAGGAGCAAATAAGGAGGCAAAGAACAAGCATGGCCAGACCCCCTTTCAGGTAAATGATCAAAAGTCCAATTTTTAAACCAAGAAACATATTTTGACATTTTTATCTTGCGGTTTGAGCAGAGAAATGTTCTGTTTGCAGGTGGCAGTAATGTCTGGTCACTTTGAACTTGGGGAGATCATCAAAAACCACAAAGATTCAGACGTAGGTAAGACTTTGAATCAGTCAGCTCTGACGGGGAGGTTTAAGGAGTCATTATATGGGCCACAGTTTGTAAAATAACATTAAAAAATTAGACATGTCATGTTTAGCACTTTAACAGCTATGTTTTTTCATTTTTATGACCTCATAATTTAAAAATGTGGATGTTACATCATTTAAGTCACCATATTTTTTTAGGATAAAATGTTAACCCAAATAATTACAGTGATGGACGGTAAATTTAAAAATTCTGATTCAAATGTGAATGTGTACAAAGCGTATCTAAATGCTGAAATGTAAAAAAGCAATGTTAAACTAAATACACACTGGTCACTTTATTGGGTACACCCGTCCAATTGCTCATTAAAACAAATTACTAATCAGCCAATCACATGGTGGTAACTCAATGCACTTAGGCATGTTTACATGGTCAAGAGACAATCCGCTGCAGTTCAAACCAAGTTTCAGAAAGGGAAAGAAAGGTGATTTAAGTGACTTTGAATGTGGCATGGTTGTTGGTGCCAGACGGGCTGGTCTGAATATTTTAGAAACTGCTGATCTTCGGGGATTGTCACTAAGAACCATTACTAGGGTTTACAGAGAATGGTCTGAAGAAGGGAAATCATCCAGTGAGCGGCAGTTCTGTGGGCAAAATGCCTTGTTGATGCCAGAGGTCACGGAGAATGGCCGAACTGGTTTCAGGTGAAAAAAAGACAACAGTAACTCAAACAACCCCTTGTTACAACCGAGGTTTGCAGAAGAACATCTCTGAACACACAACACTATGAAGCTAGAGGCAGATGAGCTACAGCAGCAGAAGACCACACTGGGTGCCACTCCTGTCAGCTAAGAACAGGAAACTGAGGCTACAATTTTCACAGGATCACCACAATTGGACAATAGATGACTGGAAAAATGTTTCCTGGTCTGATGAGTCTCGATTTCTGCTGCTGCATTCAGATGGTATGGTCAGAATTTGGCAACAACAACATGAACGCATGGATCCATCCTGCCTTGTATCAACAGTCCAGGCTGGTGGTGGTAGTGTAATGGTGTGGGGGATATTTTCTTGGCACACTTTGGGCCCCTTAGTACTGATTGATCATCATTACAATGCTGCAGCTTACCTGAGTGTAGTTGCTGACCATGTCCATTATTTTATGACCACAGTGTACCCATCTTCCAGCAGGATAACGAGCCGTGTCATAAGCAAGCTCGAATCATCTCAGACTGGTTTCTACAATGAGGTCTCTGTAGTCAGATGGCCTCCACAGTCACCAGATCTGAATCTAACAGAGCTCTTTTGGAGTGTGGTGGAACGGGAGATTCACATCATGGATGTGCAGCCGACAGATCTGCAGCAACTGCGTGATGCTATCATGTCAATATGGACCAGAATCTCTGAGGAATGATTCCATGCTGAATCTTTGCCACAGAGGATTAAAGCAGTTCTAAAGGCAAAAGGGGGTCTAACTCGGTAGTAGCAAGGTGTACCCAATAAAGTGGCCAGTGAGTGTAAGTAGGCAACATGCTAATTCATATAAGGAAGTTACCTATCAAAATAAAATCTGGGTGAAGAGATCCTCAATCTAATGTTGCAGAATTCTTCTAATGTTAATATTGTTGGGTCAGTTTAACCAGATATCATTTATTGATGTTTCTGTCTGGGTTCTTCCTGTGTATTGATAAAAAATTCATTCAAACTCACACACTCTTACCATTAAAACACTTAAATAAGAGGTCTCTTCTCACCATTTTTATTTTGATGGTCATTCATTTATGGCATTTTGAGTTATATTTACCTTAAACATACTATAATTAATTATTCTAATCATAAAATAGCACCTTAACGGTTGACATTTAAATCTTAATATTCTTATTTAAATGTCCCGATTAAGCAATAACTCATATCAGATTTAGTTTAAAACATTTCTATTTAACTATGTATTTACATTTGTTTTCTAAATATATTAAATTGTTTGTATAGTTGAGATTTAATTGAAATATTTCGTATTAGACAAAGATTTAGATTGGATTTTCACATTTAAATTAACACATTTTAAACTGCAATTGAAATATGCTTAGTAACTTAGAACTTTGAATTTTATTTTAAATATTTTGATTTAACTTTTTTCAACTGGATTATAAAAGTTTAGTCACACCTTTATTGCTTTTATTACTGTTATTGTATTTTTTAAATTATTATTATTATTATTTCACAATCAGCACCCCATATAAATCCAACACCCAGCCTGCTTTGTACACATTTTTCTAAGTTTTTGAGAAATCCTGATTTCTTTCTTCTAATGATCACATCAAACCTTGCCCCTCCCTCCTGCTTACCTCTGCTACCCCTGACCACCCCTACCTCAGTTCCCTTTTTGGAATCACCAAAGTTTGTTCCCAGACGGAAAGACAGTATCCACACTCTGCCTCTTCCTTCGCTTCATTCTCACCCCCTGCTGCGTGCCAACAGTGATAACACCATGATCCAGTCTGACCCCATGGCCTTGCCCATCAAGGCAGCCACCAGCCCCAACCCTGGGCAGGTATGCAGTATTTTCAGCTCATCTGCTGTTTATTTATTTATTTTTCATTTTTAATGTATCAACTCTTGATGCTGCATGTCTTCCTGTTCCTGCAGGTCCAACGCAGGGCCTCCATAGGAGTCAGAAGTTCCAGCAGTCCCAGGACTCGCACACGTTCCCCCTCCAGAGGAAGGGGAGGTCAAAGTGATACGGAGGAGAGGCATCGGCAACCAAGAGGCAGACAGGGGTAATGTTTCTGTAAAGGAAATAACCTGTGTGTGTTTAGCTTAATAAAGATACATCAATCAAAGTTAGTGTTCATCTAAAAACCTAGTCTCTCATGTGGCAGGCGGTGATTCTCTGGGCTGCATGGTGGCGCAGTGGTTAGCACTGTTGCCTCGCAGCACGAAGGTTGCAGGTTCGAAACTCGGCTGTGGCCTTTCTGCATGGAGTTGTGTGTTCTCCCCATGCATGTGTGGGTTTCCTCCAGGTACTCCGGTTTCCCCCACAGATCACAACATGCCCTATAGGTTATAAATTGTAAGTCGCTTTGGATAAAAGCGTCTGCTAAATGATAAACATAAACATAGATCCCAGGATGAATGAGATGCCTCATTACAGCAGCTAAAAGTTCCTGCAGTGCATAGCTGTTTTGCTCGGCTGACCAGGATTTGCCCCATCATCCCACTAACAAGGTTCAAAACAAGAGGTGATAGGGCCTTTTTGGTCCCTGCTCCAACACTATGGAACGAGCTCCCACTTGCTGTCAAACAGTCCCCATCAGTGCAGGCCTTCAAGAGTCGATTGATGACTCATTTTTATCGTTTGGCTTTTAAATAATATGGATTTTAGATTTTTAGTCTTTTATCATATATGTTTTTAACTTATCTGTCTCATAATTTTAGTCACTTTTTATGTGGTTTAGAGTCTGGTGTTTTTTTTTTTTGTGGTCTTTTACTGTTTTTATGTCATGTTCAGCGCCTTGGGCTTCTGTAAAGGAAATGGAAGGTACCCTACAAATAAAATGTGATTGATTGATTGATTGATTGATTGATTGATTGGTTGATTGATTGATTGATTGATTGATTGATTGATTGATTGATTGATTAAAAATGGATTCATGACATCTGACATAAAATAAATGACATTTATTTGTTTAGATTCTATTTTTGACAGCACACTGAGGCTCATCAAGTCATCACGACTAAGTATGTTTCTCGTTGTCCGCCTGCGTCAGAAGAAACCTGCAGCTGACCTTGTTCTCTTTTATTACTGAACAAGTTCTCTTGATTTTATTTGCATTTTCTTTGTCCTGAGTCATGTTAAGGTTTTCACACTTTTTCACACTTTCTGACCCACTGAAGCTAAACTGAGAAAGACTCACTAACACTGTTTTAAAGTCCAAAAAGATGCAAAACAATCTGGGTTTCTCATTTAAAATATTTCCAGATACTAACATTGCTACTGAAAAGCTGAAACAGTTTCTTTAGATGACTGATTACAATGACTCACCACAGCAGGCATACCGCAGAGTGACCGGCACGAGCCAGTTGTGCAGCCTGACAAGCTGCACATCACCAGTTTTGTTCGTCACAGTGTACAAATAATGTCACGCTCTTCTAAACGACTTCCTGTCTTTCTACAGTGCAACCTCGGCGAGCAGCGGTGGGGGTCAGATGAAGAGAATGTACAGTGCAGTACCAGGGAGGGTGTACGTGGCCACTCGAGCCCACTCTGCCAGCAGGGAGAAAGAGCTCTCGCTCAGCAAAGGGGACAAAGTTAAAGGTGAGCAAAGATTAACTTGCCTCGTGCACATAATCAATAAACACACCTCACTAGTGATTCATTAGCTCAGCAGACATAATTTCATGTTACTTAGGAAACCTAGAAGGATTTTATTATTGATAATCTTCTGCTGCTATTAGGTTATGAACTAATATAAAATTATACTGTCAACACCTTACTATAACCATCTATTCTCACTTGGAGAGCACACTAAATATGTTTAATTTTCAGTCAGACATGTTTGTTTTCTTCTCACCATTTCCATCTTTCTCAGTGTTGAGTGTAGGAGAAGGGGGATACTGGGAGGGAACTGTGAAAGGACGCACTGGCTGGTTTCCTTCAGACTGTGTGCAGGAAGTGCCAGCTCCCAAGGAAAAAGGTGAAAACACTCTAGGATTGCATTTTAAAGTAGGATGCTTGTGTTTCACTAGTTTTTAATGGAACTTCACTAAGAAGGCAACAGTTTGCTTTGGGCAGACAGAACAGCTCTTCTGTTTACACATGAAAAACATCAAAAATCGTAAACCTACTTCTGAATGTTCCATGAGTTGTTTTAAATTTTATAAAGACTGTCGCCAGTCGGTGGGAAACAAACTATATGTTATGCTGAGCACATAAGACTAGGCGGTAAATATACCACGTCATGTTGACAGAAACACGTAGAAGGGTGTCATGGCAGCTGGGAGGTCTAATTACACGTACATGTTGTCTGGATGTTTGTTTCAGAGTTACGCAGCGAAAAATCCAAGAGGAAGCTGTTCCGCAACGTGACAGTGGGAGCTTACGATGGCACCGACGGCCCCAGGTACAAAAGACTGAGGCAGATGCAACAATCTGTCCAAGTCACCAGTTCAATCACAAAATTTAACCAAACTTTACTTCTCTTGGAAGGACAGATATGAGATTTTCATTTCATATGCCAAATGACAAGATCCAAAGGAGTGCAAATGAAGGCAACTGGACTTCTTTGGTTTCTTGAAGATGTTTAGCTTCTCAGCCGAGGAGCTTTGTCAGTTCTGACTGGAATATGGGAGGGCCAAGCTTATAAACTTTAGCTGTTTTTTGTTGCTTAAGGAGCAGAAACTACATATGAATACCCCCCCAAAAAACATCTTCAAGAAACCAAAGACGTCCAGTTGCGTTCATTCGAGCCCCTTTGGATTACCATGACCTAGATAACTGGGAACCTTTACCAGCCTTCACCAGCAAATGACAAGCTCAGTCAAAAATACAAGTTTGGCTAATTTTAAGCAAGAATGCCACTTTTACGTTGCTAAAACAAACGTCAGTTTAAAAGTTAACTGTGATAGATTGCTGGGTCTACAGAGCAGACGGATTAGTGAGGACATGAGAGTTTGTGTGGTTTATCATTGTGAGACTAGAATGTGAAGCCAGTCAGTTGAAAAAATACTCGCCACACCTTCACCTGCGGTTTTTACATCATCCATTGGGGCTTTGTGTCCTAACGCATGGTGTTTGTTTTATGCTGATCAGGTTTAGACGTCGGCGTCTGATTTTAAACTCTGTTCTGTTGGACTCCAACAGACAAACTCATACGTCTCAGTGAGACTCTCATCTATGTTTCCTCTCTTGTTGCTTGGATAAACAGAATTTTGCAGAAATCAAAAGGTATCAAGGAGAGATTTATTCTCCTTGTGTGTGAAAGCTGTGTGCAGCTGTGGTGTGTTATGAATCTATGCGTGTTTGCACATTTTTACATCATCTTCCTGATAAGTCACAGTGAGAGTAAAGCATTGGTGAGATCTTCAGGTTGGAGAGGAGGACTAATACTGAGCTGCTTCTGAAGTCACTTCTGTGCAGATGTGCTCGTTAACACACCCCTCCCAGGGATAATGTTTTTGCCTGTGTGTGTTCGTTAGGCTGATATTGCACTGAACAGACCGTAATGAAATTTTCAGAAAGTTATCACTGGGTGAATGCTAATGGATGATTGCCTGATTCAAGATGGCAGCCATAGCTAATCAAAAAGGGCTACAGCTGAGTCCTATTTGGAAACTGAGCTACAATTAGATATGTTAGCAGATGCTAGACATCAACAAACTGTGTAGAATGTTTAAGATTTGAACCAAAACAGCTGGAATCTCTTCACTTCAAGATTCTCTTAGTTCAAAACTAGTGATGTTCAATATTGGCTTTTTTACCAATATCCTTATTCTTAATTTCTAATACTAATATAAATCAACACCACTATATACTATCATGCATAATTTATCAGTGCAAAATATGACAACTTCTTTCATTTATGTTAGGCCAGCTGTGCCAAACCAACAAACATATCTTTCACTCACCTGGCATCTGTCACGTTCTGAGTGAGGGAAGTAGCTGAAGACTTTGCTGTCTAAAATGATATGTTAGAGTTGAGTCATTAAAAGAATAGAAACTCATACTAATAACTTACGATATTCTATTTTATTGCCAAAATTGCCTAATAACACAATTACCTCGATAATATCAAACATCCCTTTCTAAATCCTTGCGTGAAACGGGACAGGTGTTATCTCTCGGGGTATGTTTTCAAATAGAAGACCAATGTGCTTAGTTGTTTGAGCCGAACTGTGGCACTGTGGTGGTGCTCAGTTAAGTGCGTGGTGAGTCGTGGCATGTTCTCTCACTGTCATCTGACATTTTGGAGAATGTCAATGACTATTTCAGAGACAGAGCTAGAGAGGAGAGCATTTGCGAGGCGGGTGGTGTGGTGATGGTAGCTGTTTGAAGGAAGACGATGAAGGGGGGAGCAAAGTGGCAAACGCATTGTTGTGTGCATTCGGGATGGGAATCAGCTGTGACACACCAGTTTGCAGATGTGCAAGACGCAAGAGCTCGTATATCTCCCTCTTGTTGCCTTACATTAACACCCACTCCCTGCATCTCCATCTGCCCTATCATTACAACCAATCCTTCTTTCTGTTGTCCAGCAGCACACACACACACACACACACACACACACACACATACACACATTCTGTCTTTGTTGCGATAAACGCTGGTACTTCCTTTCTCTCCATCCTCCTCTCACATTGTCTTTCTCTTCTCTGAAGTACGCGGGTTGCAGACTGTCACACTCTCTCAGGCACGCTCTCTTTCTCTCTCTCTGGCTGAGCTCTCAACAGACGACTGAGGAAGAGGAGGGTGGAGGAGGAGGAGGAAGTGGTAGAGAGCGTGTACAAGAGAGAGGAGGGGGGGACATGGCAATGGGGGGATGCGGAGAGAGAGATTTCTCTCTCTCCCTCTCTTCTTCGTGGCCATCACTGGGCCCCAGAAACAGGAGCGTGTGGTTCATTTACAGGTAGCGGCTGTTTCCTCATTCATTGGCTGGCTATGGATGTGAGGAGAGGACAATGGAGAGAGGGGAGAGGTAGATGATGCTATTGAGAGGCCGTGCCTTTTCAAAGCCAGACTAACAAGCTATGTGTGTGTGTGTGTGTGTGTGTGTGTGTGTGTGTGTGTGTGTGTGTGTGTGTGTGTGTGTGTGTGTGTGTGTGTGTGTGTGTGTGTGTGTGTGTGTGTGTGTGTGTGTCACTGAGTATGAATACGTGCGTAGGTCTTCAAACTGCGTTTTTTCATATGCATGTGTGTCTGTAGAACAGAGCGGCTGGTGAATGGAGTCTCTGCAGCATGTTTATATCTATGTGTTTTCTTACTGCTGTGAATGTGTGTGTTGATGCATTTCTGTCAGACAGCGTGGGTGTATTTCAGTCTCCTTAAGTCAAATTTCATTTATTTGCATTGATGATTTTTCATTCCCATCCATAAGTGTTGTTTTTCATCTTTCAACGTCTCCCTGTCACAACAAACGTGGTGTAGATGTACAGAATTGAGAAAATAATGTCATCTATTCATTCCTGTATGTTGTAATTTGACAAACCAGTCGTGCGTGTGTGTGTGTGTGTGTGTGTGTGTGTGTGTGTGTGTGTGTGTGTGTGTGTGTGTGTGTGTGTGTGTGTGTGTGTGTGTTTGCATTTATAACTTTACCCACCGATTATAACCTAAGCCTTTTATGTTACTGGTGCTATGCCTGTTGTGGGAGTGTCTGCTGTGCGTACATCTCTGTGCTGGATTCAGTGTGTGTGTCTGTAACATCTGTCAGCTGCTTTGCTTATTGTGTGTTTGTAATGCCCCCGCATACTAGATCCGTCTGTTTGTGCATTCAGCAGGTGAATGGTTAAAAAGCCTCCTCTTTTTCTCTGTGATTGTGAATAGAAGAGAGGATGACTCAGGAGGGTACATAATAACTCCAGTCTCCAGTACAGCTTCACTGCGGCCAGTTCACAGAGAACATAACCCAGTAGCCAGCAGAGATTAACAAGAGACATTTGTGCTTTTTGTACTCCAACTTGATCTTCACTGTAGTGAAGTGTACTAAGGAAATCAGGTGTTTTACCATAAACCAGCAACGCGACTAACATCACCCCTCAAGGACCAACAAATGGACGGATAAAGAACCCGATGGATCTGTCCACCCACTCCGTGTTACTTTGATCCTCAGAGAGGGAACGCAAGATAGAGAACAGGGTGAGAGAAAAAGGACCGAGGTGTGAGGAGCAGATGGCTGGAAGGCGGCTGAGCGCTGGCGAAACAGTAACATTGATGGAGAACACACAAGGGACGGACCTCAGCGAGGGAAACCAGAGATCGTCTGTTCAGTGCTAAAGTTACTCCTCGATGTCGGAGTCTGGATCCTTCAGGCCTGCAGGCCAGCGTTCATGACTCTGTTGTGCCTCTGAGATTTGAGCAGCCAAACTTTATCATTGCCAGAATTGGTGCTGTGGGAGTGTGTGGATTATAGTATCATATCCCTTCTTGTTATTTTGATACCAGTGGGCGTTTAAGAGGTGGATTCAGAATGAAGTTGGAGTGGTGTGGTTGTTTGCCAGACACTTAAAATAATCTAAAATGGAATGAAATGCTGTCATTTAAAAATCCTAGACCGTGATCTTTTTTCAGTCTACTTAGCAAACCTACTTAAAGGCATTGGTTAGAAAACATTGCATGACGGATTTTAATCATCTCCCACAAAGTCTATATGTGGTCATCCTTTTTTGGGAAAGTTTGGTGTGAATCTGCAAACAGTTTTTTGTTAAAAATGTTTGGGATTCCAGGTAAAAATTCACATCTTAGTCTTGGTTGTATCTCAAAGTATTTAGAAGAACTATTTATATGTAATTTTAATCTAATCAAATCATTCAAACTGATAAAGGTCTGAGTTACACCAAGGAGCACAAAATAACACAGAAGTTGGCAACATTTGAGACAAACGTCTGAAATTCCTTGAAATTTTCCACAGCATAGCACGAGCCCCAGGCCCACTAGCAGAAGCAGGACTGACATTGATGGAAAGTCAAGTCCAGCAATGAGTCATGAGGTGCGGCTTTGACTCGCTGTGTGGAGTCCATTTGACTACTTCTACATCAAAGGTGCCTTAAAGTCTCGGACATGATATCAGAATACTGCAGCAGCATCTGGAGCAACCACTCCAAACTTCTCATAATTATTAAGATTGCATCCACATTGTCTGTGATTGCTGCATCTGTCCTCTCGGGCAGTAAACTTCCATTGAAAGGAGCTGTTTGTGTGTGGGCAGGATTAATGGCATGTCCCAGCTCAGTGGCTTAGTGGTAGAGTTTCCGCCCTGAGACTGGGAGATCAGAGTTCAATTCCTGGTCGGGTCATACCAAAGACTTAGAAAAAAATGGGACCCAATGCCTCCCTGCTTGACACTCGGCAATAAGGGGTTGGATTGGGGGTTAAACCACCAAATGGTTCCCGAGCGCGGCTGTGTCTGCAGCTCACCGCTCCCCCAGGGGATGGGTGAAATGCGGAGAACAAATTTTGCACACACACTTGTGTGTGTGACAACTAATGGGACTTTAACTTTAACTTTAATGTCTGACTTCATCTTAATTTGAAGTGTCATGTATGACTGGTAGTGGTGCTTAGGAGTCTGTGAAGCTGTATCCTTGCAAAAGCTGCCAGAGGCACCCGGAGCTGATGCAGGGATTTAGGTGCATTTGGAAGTTTCCGTTATCAGCATATGAGCACATTTTTTAACGTGCTGTTCCTCCTGACCTGGTGCTGGCTGGCTTGAGCTGGATTAAGTCCTTCGTTAGGAAAGTCATCTCATACACTCCCATTATGGCTCTAACTGTGACCCTGCCATCAAAGCCCTTTGTGCACCAACACCTTTTCTATGGTAATCTGAAGCCAACCCATCTTTTGCTGCAGTGTGATATCATAATGTGATGCAGTATAGCTGTTTTTCACACACTTTTGCATGTCGATCAGATTTTTTGTTTTGTGAATGTGTGTGTGTCTAAAGCAACATTAAAATTCCTTTAGCGCTCTCCCTCTCTAATTTCTTTCCTTTTTCACTCTCTCTCTTCCTCCTCCCATTCCTTTTTTCCTCTAAATGGTCTTTGCAGTGACTACATCATTAAGGAGAAGGCTGTGCTCCTACAGAAGAAAGACAATGAAGGCTTTGGCTTTGTGCTTAGAGGAGCCAAAGGTAAACCTTTTCTTTGTAATTTACCAGTTCCATATTCACCTCCAAGCATTTCTCAGCCTTTTGTGTTATTTTATATAATTCTAATTACTTATGACATTAAATGAGTGGTTCACTCGTTTAATCCATACATTTGCAGTGGTCTCTAGTAGAATTTAAAATCCAGTGCATCT
Organism: Nothobranchius furzeri; assembly: GCF_043380555.1. Taxonomy (NCBI): domain Eukaryota; kingdom Metazoa; phylum Chordata; class Actinopteri; order Cyprinodontiformes; family Nothobranchiidae; genus Nothobranchius; species Nothobranchius furzeri. The sequence continues at coordinate 31,800,402 of NC_091756.1, forward strand.
GCTTTAGGAACTAGAAGTTGGCCAGATCAGAGTTGAGCTGAACACAACAGGTTTTAGAGTCTTATTTCCTGATATTCGGACATCTCACCCCAGATTGGATAACAGCAACACGACTCTACCACTGACTTGCAACTCAGAGGTTTTATATCCACAAATAACATAAGTTGGAAGGAGTTCTGCTGTGTGGTGGAGTCGCTAATGCTAACAGTTAGCTTCTACTAGTCGAGATGTTCTCTGCTGTTTCCTGGACGCTGAGCCAACAACAGCCTTCCCCATCTTGTCAAGATGGGTGAGTCCATGAATGCTAAGTGGCAGTGTGACATAGATCTGTCAGGCTTTTTAAATCCTTGAGTTTCACCGTTTATTTTCTATCAGAAGCTAGTGCAGGAGATAGATGTAGGAGACTATTTTCACGTTCAGCCTGCATGAAGAACTCGGTGACCGATTATAATCAGAAATAAGATATTAAAATGTTTTCTCGCGGCCATCCTTGTTTCCTTTTTGTCTCATTCTCTGCAGCTCAGACTCCCATAGAGGAGTTCACTCCAACGCCGGCTTTCCCTGCGCTGCAGTATCTGGAGTCTGTTGATGAGGGTGGTGTGGCATGGAGAGCAGGCCTTCGGATGGGGGATTTCCTCATTGAGGTTAATTAAATTTCACACTAATGAAAACTTTCATTACCCAAACAAAAATAGCCTCAAAGTCCCTTAAATGTAAACATTTATAAGCTTAATTCACTTATCCATTAAAACAAACTTTCACATATCGATTGTCCTCTGCCCACACACATGCATATATGAACGTAGTTTTGGGGGGGGGGGCGGGAGGGGGACATGTCTCCTCCACTTTTTCCCCAAATCAATTTGTGTCCCCTGCACTTTTACCGTCCAAAAACAATGTTACACTATATTAGATAGACACTAGTTGAGCACTAGGACCAAACAGCTATAGTCAAAACTACATCTATGCATGCATGGAAAATCTCCACTGATGGAAAAAAACAATAGGGTGTCCGAATGGTAGATGTTTAAAATTATTATACAACTGCAATCAAAGCCACTTGCTCTGGATGGAGCAATTTATCTGAATATTCTTTGGCTTTGTGTTTTCTTTTTAACAATGACAAGCTGAAATAAAACGGGAGTATTAAGGCTATTTTTGAAATGCAAGGAGTAGAAAGTACAGATAATTGCATGAACATGTAAGTAGTAGAGGTAAAAACTCAGCTAATCGGTCCTCGTCAGATACGTGACCTACATGTCAACCACACCCCCTTAGCGCCATTTTAGGTGTATGACTCGCGTTGCTAGGGGAAGCCGCAGCTGAAGTTGAAGAAGAGCAAGAGTCAAAAGGATGGATATAAAGAACAAGGATGAACAAATCCCTTACGGGAATAAACTTGTAAAGGAGGACAGGGATCTGTATTTTCAGAAATTGGTTACAGTCAACATTGTAGATCCCTATGACCTCAAAAACAACGGAGCTCAGATGTTTTATTACTGCTGAAAATATATAACTTGAGTAACTGTGGCACTACTTCAACCCATTTCCAATCAAGTCAAAATAAAAAGTAGCCATCCAGAAACGTGACTCCACTAACACAGGCACTGCACCAGGTTTTATTTTCTGGATGAACTTGATAACAAGTTATTATCAGTACATGTTACACACAGGTACAGAAACAATACAGTCAGAGGTAGCGCTAGACATGTTTGTTTTCATTTTGACCGACAGAGTTTTAAAATCGGTCATGATCGTTTCCTCCCGTAATAATAAATATAAAAGGTCATTTTTTCCTTAATATTTAGTCTAAACAAGCTGGCCAGCGTGTCCAGCTACATATTAATGTTACAATTAAACGATTATTCTTCCGGCTCTTGGAGAGTACAGACGCTTTTTTCTCCTGTCCCTCCCTCCTTATCCCAAGGCTCTTTGTCCTGTCTTTGTGTGTACGGCACTTTCTGCTTTTTTTCTGGAAACTGGAAATAATTTAAAATGGATCTGGTCAGTTGGTCTCTCAGCGTGATTGGCAAATTTTTTTCAGCGATGAGAACGGGAGAAGGGTGCTCCCGATGCCCCTCTGGGACAAAGCCAGCTGGGCATATCATGGACTCCTGGAAACAGTGGAACCTGATGTGCCTCTCTCAACTGTCTGTGGAGGATTCTGAAGATGTTTGGATATTCATCGTTTTGGTGTCGGGATTCCTGCAGTTTGGCCTGAGCTGTTACCTGGCTTACCGGAAAATTAACAAGCTTTCGAGGAATATTGGCTCAATCCCAGAGCTCAGGGATGGTTTACACTGCGCTGAGAACGCACAAACTCATATAATTGTCGAGATGAGTCGTAAGCTTGGAACTTTGGCTCTGGCACAAAAGGTGGATTCCATCAAGGAGCGAGTGGATGGATCAGCACGGATTGGGATTGATTAATTATGCCATTATTGTATCTAGAGGGGTTGTAGACCAACAGAACTCTAAGGCAGAGAAAAAATTATCTCTGTGCCCAAAACAAAAACAAATTTTTTTTATCTGAATCTGGTGCCCTTGGAGCCTGTGAGGCTGAAGTGATAACTACTCCCTCAGAAGAAATGTGGAATGTTGCCGTAGCTATGAAAACTCTTTCTCCCTATCCGAGCCTGGGTGGGACTGTGACCGGTGAAGGCCGCGGAACCGTATCTAGGATCTAGGCTGCACGCACTGAAGTGAGGAGAGTCCCAACCCTACCTCCCCACCTAGTGGACACTTATGTTGTGTGATGTCTGAAGTCTGTGTGCATTTCTGTCTGAGGTGTATTTTTGCAGAGCAAAGCTGCCCTCCCTTTGGAGGGTAACTCTGAAGTGCCTTTTTCCCCCTCCCCCTGACTCTATCCTCATATAAACCCTCTTGATCTATTAAGGTAGCGCGACTCGGGTTGTGAATGACCACAGTCACCAATTCTTGTCATGTGTCTATGTATGAATGTAGGTCTGAGCTCAGAATTGTGTGTACTGAAACTCTAATTTCCCTCTGGGATTAATAAAGTATCTTTGAATTTGAATTGAATTGAATTTCACGTAAAATAGGAAGGTTTTACCTGCTGTTCTGGTTCTGCTGCTGAGCTGTGACCCACAGACGGAGCTGCTCTCACATCTGAGTTGATCATGGTGTCTAAGATAATGCTCAGATGTTCAGAAGGGAATATTTTCTTGATGTATTTAGTTACCTTCGTGATGTTCTCGGTGCGTAACGTTTAAAATGTCTGCACCTGTATGTGTCTGTCAGAATGACCAACAGCCTTGAGGTTTCTCTGTCAAAATAAACGGTTAAAAACGTAAAATAGCCGGTTAACTTGATCCCTCCCTACATTTAACTTTTTTGCCTTCTTGTGAAGGTTACATGGCAGCCTCACACACAACATAAGTTTTCTGCAGTTTCATAAGCACACAACAACACAAAGCGACCGATTTTTCCTTTGTTTCTACACTTAGCTATCCCATCGTGCAACGCACTACAGCACCTGATGCATCACCTGACAAGGACCGATAGATAATTACTATGGGGAGCCTAAGTCCTATTAAAAATATAAATGAGAGGTTTTGGAGTCAAAAAGGTTATTTTCTGATGCTGTTTGATGTGTGAACATAAAGACACACTTTAACATCAAGGAAGCGCTTATTTTCAACATGCAGGGAAGGTTACTTCAAGTTTTGTGTAAAAATTAAGAACTGAACTCGCCCGGCTAAAAGTGAAGCTGACCAGGAAGTGACATATATTGCAGTGTCACCCTTCATCCACTAAGGGCGGGCACCAGAAAGGAGCAAGTTCCCATTGACTCCCATGTTGAAAATGTTAACTTCACAGCAGGAATAAACATGTTTACAGCCTAATAAAAAAAACATTTTAGGTTTAATGAGTCTAGTTTACTGACATGACAACTATGATCTCCGTTAAGGTGTAATTAAATGCTTGAAATTATGATAATTAGATTTGACTGACAGGTAGCCTGAGCCTTCAGCGCTAGGGCTAGTGGCTACACCTCTGACCACTGCAGAGGAGTAGAGCGTGGGCTCATGCGCCTTGGGTGCCCACCCCCGATCGCTGCGATCTGAGGCTGTGCTTGTATATTAACAGTCAATGGTTAGCACTTAGCTCTGTATCAGCTTTGGGTTAGCTCAGTTAGAATTTGATGGGTGTTAATAATTTGCTCCCATCCTCACAGCCCCACTCTCAGCTCCACCTCTTTTGCCATTTTTAATTTGGCGGTGACGACACGAGTTACATGGCCAAGATGGCAGTGGTGGGAATCAGCCATTTGGCTTCAAACAAGCCCTTTTAGAAAGTTCTGGGTGATGCTACGGAGGGTTTGTCCAATAGTCAAAGGTGAAAAGGTGTACAGGACTACAGCTGCCTGTCTGACAAAATTGATGTAATCAAACCAGACAAAGAGGAGAAGAAGAAGAAAATTGTTAAGTTTAGCGAGTTCTTCTTCCAGGTTGAAAGAAGGAGCGTTAAACATGGAGAAAACCACAAAGCTGGCCATGTGGTGAGTAGCAGCTACTCTGGGGGAGAAGAGATTCTGCTGTGATGTCATTTATGCAACGTCTGATTTTGTAACCTTTTTAATTACAAATATTTACAAGCTAATAAATATCAAAATGTGTAACAGACATAGTATAAACACACTTTTCATTTAAATTGAAGTGCAGCTTATGTGTGATTCAGGGCGTAAGGCAAAGCAGACCAGAGAAAAGCTTTATCACTTACATCAACCATCGAGTCGACCAGAAGGGGAGGAGACTCACGCTCCCTTTAAGCTTTTTGCTTCTACCTACCCCCTTTTGGGTATACAGGTCAACTAAAACCAGTTGTTTTGTGCCAAAATGCATTCATTCATTACTCCAGCGAAGTATAGATACCCTAAATGTCTACATAAGATAGGTAACAAAGTATTTGTACTCAGTTGTTTGACACGTTTGGTTTTAGCTAGTCTCCAAAGGGCTGCTGAACTTTTAATTGGTATTCCTCATTCAGATGACAACAGCATGAAGCAGCAACTTTCTGGCTGCTTTGTGCCTTTAAAAGTCACATCTAAAAAGGGCAATTATTGTCAAGCCTCTATTAAAAGCTGACACATACTTCTAATTGGCATTCAGTCACATGAGTCACTTATGTAGGTGCTCAAGCTTTTGTAGAAGAGATTTACCTTATAGTCGCTTTCTAAACTGCCAGAATAACTGTTCAAAAGCAGGCCGATTTAATGTTAGAGTACTTTCCAGAGGTGTGGGCTTGAGTCACATGACTTGGACTCGAGTCATTATTTTAATGACTTCTGACTTGACTTGATAAAATCTATAAAGACTTACGACTTGACCCGGACTTGAACGCCAATGACTTGCAACTTGAATCGACTTGCATCTGTTGACTTGATGATGACTTGAGCAAATTTGATATTTTAGCACAAAAGTGACACGACATGGACAAAAATCATGAATCATTCTTCGTTCTGGGTTTGATCTTGTACTGCTAACTGCAGCAGCACTTTGTTTATAATCAGTTTCAGTTGCACTTCCTGCTTGTTTGAGGAAATAAATGAAGCTTTAAGAAGCTTTATGTCTGGAATTTATTTATTATCATTGTCATTAAATTGAAGTTGGACACATGACTTGATTATGACTTGAAAATTAAAAGTTAGGAACTTGGAATTGACTTGGACTTCCAGATAATTGACTTTGGACTCGATTTGGACTTGGTTGTCTTTGACTTGGTCTTGACTTGAGACCTGACTGGAAAGACTTGTGACTTGCATGTGACTTGCAAAGCAGTGCCTTGGTCACATCTCTGGTACTTTCTGCTTAAAGTGCTATCTCCATACTGTGTTTTAGGATCTATTTTCATATGAAGGGAAATTATTGAAAGACATCAGCTCATTTGCAATTCGTCATGTCCATCAGGTGAACGGCCAGAATGTGGTGAAGGTGGGTCATCGGCAGGTGGTCAACATGATCCGTCAGGGCGGCAACAGCCTCATGGTGAAAGTAGTGATGGTCGCTCGTAACCCTGAGTTGGAGGACACGGCTCGGAAGAGAGGTAAGAGTCACTATTTCCTTGTGAGTAATTTCCATTCCGTGTCTTTTGATACTATGACTCGGATGCCTGCATGTTTACTTCACCCTGAAGAGCCTGTTGAAACATGGCTGCCATTGGTGGCTGCACATATATATAAGAATACCTAACATTAAATCAAAACTTGGCTGGTTTCCTTTGGCAGCGCCACAGCAGACTAAAAGACTGACTCCTCCTGCCATCGCCCTTCGCTCCAAGTCAATGACATCAGAACTAGAAGACATGGGTAAGATGATAGAGAGGACATAAACTGGGACTGAGTTTCCCACACATTTTTCTCATGGCACCACAATGGAATTGTTTTTCTTTGAAAAACAGCTTTAAATATTATGAGACTTGTCACAGAAAGTCAAAGTAGGATTTAATCTATCTTCTCAGCTGACTTAAGATGGAGTCTTTTGATTCATTTGCACTTTGATGTTACTCATGTGAAGCAGAAAAGCGATAATTAAACAGTGAGGTTAAAAGATTTTAAAGCAGTATCATGTTGTGATATGATACGGGTCTAATTCTATTAGTCACAAAGATCTCTCTCTTTCTCTCTCTCTCTCTCTCTCTCTCTCTCTCTCTCTCTCTCTCTCTCTCTCTCTCTCTCTCCCTCTCTCTCTCTCTCTCTCTCTCTCTCTGAATCTGGATCAAACCTGCTGCCAACAGTGGAGAAAGGTGGGAGAATGGATTTGTGTGCTCTCATGATCATTTCTATGCTCATCACCATTCTTCTCATCACATCAGCATTCACGTCATTACATGTGTCTAAGTATGTATTTCACCCTTTCGTGTGCTTTATACACACACAAGACTTTAAAGCATGACTAATCACACCTAATATGTGTCTCCTGAATTATGTACGCAACAGCTGCCTCTCCGTGGAAAAATAAAGCAGGTGAATATAAAACTTTGTTATCGGTCCCTCAGCTTTAACTACAAGTCAGGCTGTTTGATGCTTTTTTTCCACATTTCCTTTAGATTACGACTCATCTCAGGGTCCTGATAAGAAAAGGACAGTTTATCAGATGGCGTTAAGTAGGCCTCTCTGCTGCTTTTGTCAAAATATGTAAAAGATGGAGCTCACAGAAATCATTTTTCCATTTAATATTTTTTGTGCTTTTGCCCAATTTCATGCTTTATTGTAGATAAACTGGATGAAATATTGGCTGCTGCCCAGCACACGATCACATCAGACAACCAGGGTCAAAGAGGTCATGGTGGCAAGAGGGACCGCAGCAAGAGCATTGTTACCAACATCTCCAATGAGGTACTGCTGGGAAACAGTCGCAATAGTTAAAATTACTGGGTATCAAAATGGATATTAAGGCACAATTAACAACAAAATTTGCAACACTTACCAGCCTTGAAATGCAATGCACATTAGCAAAAACAAGCACAGCCTCTTCTCTTTTTCAGCTACATCGGGAGGTGGTTCATATTTAGTCATGGAAGTGAATAATGCTGGCAAAAACTATGCCTTCCTATAAGGCGACTTGCTGTTTAGGTGCTTTTTTTAACTCTGCATGTTCTCCTGCCCTCTCTGCACTTCAGATGAAATGATTGGCAATGGACCACCCACATAAAAACAGTTGTTTAGGTGTGAGTCAGGTTGGCTCCATTCATTTATGCTCTGTCTGCTTCAGATGGACTGATTCTTCTGCAGCAAAATGTGCAACATCTGCTTCAAATAAAACTATTCTGTATTTGATCATGTCCAAGCAAGTGCCTAATTGTCTTTTGTTCCATTTGTTTCTGACCTGAAGCAACCCTATGAGCAGCAGTCATCAGGGAGTATTGTCCAAACTGGGCCTGGATTTGGCTACAACCAAGCTCATTTCCAACCAGGTCATGGTCCTCAGCATGCAGTCATGATGCGCCAAAAATCTATCGGTAACTACAACATTAATTTCTCCCAATACATGAGTTTTTAAAATTATTTTCCCAGAGTGTTTGCCAATGCTTGTGTTTTTGTGCTAAGGTGTGGCAGAAGAAGAGCGGCAGTACCTCCACCCACCTGCTATGAAGCTCGCTCGTAGCCTTTCAGTGCCAGGACCAGAAGATATCCCACCACCTCCTAACACATCTGCCCCAGAGCCACCTTTATCTGCCGGTCCTTATACTGGTCGTGGGCCTGCTATGCCATTACCCCCTGTAGCTCAAGCCCACTACCAGATTCACTCTCAGCCAGGTCATCCTGCTCAAGCTGTCTGGGAGAGGGGAGGAGCCAGTGGCATGAACCAGCAGGCTATGGTTCCCACCCTCCGAAGGCAATCAGATGGACTTTGTATGAGAGAGCCAGATGTGCCTCGGAGAGGTGGTGACAAGATGGGAGGGCTGAGGAGAGGCTACAGCAGTGCTACACCACCAACAAGTGCTAACCCTAAGCCTCAGCAGGCGCCACAACATCCTCCACATTTGTCAAACCGGGAGCAGGGAGGAGGTGTTAGTAGAGGTGGTGCAAGACGAGGTGGTCGTGGAGCTTTGATTAAGCAGTCAAAAGTGGAAGATGGACTGAGACAACATCGAGGTAAAGCAGGTGTGGCCAAAGAGAAGAGCTCCATCCCCATCCCTACAATCATTGTGAAAGCACCATCCACCAGCAGCAGTGGTCGAAGCAGCCAAGGTAGCAGTATGGAAGCTGAGCCGTCACAGGATGCGGAGGATAAGTCCTCCATAGATGCAGCCCCTGACAGCTCTAGTGCAAACCAACCATCACCACTCACCCCCTCGCCACCTCAGCTGCCCACGTCTACTTCTTTGCCTTCATCTGTGGCACCCTCTGTTTCTACACAACACAACCTGGAAAAATTGGATTATACTTCGACGTTTGGAGCAGCGTTTGGAGGAGGGGAGGCACGCAAGGAAAGAGAACGTTTAAAGGACATGAGGAGAAAGAGTGCCTCTTTCTTTCTTTCATCTGAGGAGGACATTCAAGGGGAAGCTGGAGGTGGAGCAGGAGAAGGGGGAGGAGCTCTAGGGGCACAAATTTTGCCGTTGCAAGGTTTACAAGTGGAAGTGCCCACTCCTCGACTTCGGCCGTCCAAGTCCATAGATGAGGGCATGTTTTCTGGAGACAACTACATGAACTATTCCAGTAGCATGCCTCCAGCCTTTGGCCTTCCTGAGTACTCATCTCCTATTCTTAGTCAGGATGGACAGCCCAAGTCAGCTCCCTCAATGTATGGCGCTCAGCCTGCTACTACCTTTATTCACCCACTAACAGGGAAAGTTTTGGATCCTTCATCCCCTCTTGGTCTTGCTCTGGCTGCAAGAGAGCGGGCCTTAAAGGATGATCGCAGGACACGCAGAGAGGAGAGACACTTTGGACGGCAGCTGTCGACAGTGGGATCCTTTCCCACACCTGTTCAAACCCCAACACCTTCCCTTTTTGCAACACCAACACAATCTGCCTACACTTCTCCAGTTTCTCTCCACCTTAGCTCTCCAACTGCTACCACCTCGCCCGCATCTTTGAGCCGGCCACAATCGCCACGGATTTTGCGTTTGGGGGGAGGAGGTGGGGAAAGGATGGAGCGAGACAAAGAAGGAGGGCCTCGGGAGGGTCTTAGAGTTCGTTTCTCTGAGGACAGAAACAGCCAGTTCTCTACCCAGTATTACCCACAAAGCAGCAGAGAAAGAGAAAAGGAGGTGTACGACAGCAAACCTGCTCTACCTATTGAACCTCCTCCCCCACCAGCTCAGCCTGCCCCTCGTAGACCTGCTTATTTGCAGATGGAAAATGTTCCCAACACCAGCTATATTCCCCAGTACACAGTCCCCACAGCCCCATCACAGATAAATGATGCTATGGGAGATGCAAAAGCTGGGGCAGGTGGTCTAGGGTTAATGGTTTTACCTCCACCAGCTCCCTCAATAGATGCAGATGAAGAGTTTGTTTTTGCAGATCCCTTGCCCCCTCCTATACAGTTTGCTAATGGTAAGAATGAAAGAATACGTGGGTATCCTCAGCATCATCAGCTCCAGAATCAGCATTCTGCTTCCATTGATGCACCTCCACCACCTCTTAAGTCCTCAAATGCTCCCCAAGTTGCTTCACAAGGTGGTGACTCTGCTGCCTCTAGCCTTACTTCCTACGACAGTGAAGTGGCCAATCTCACACAGTCGGCGCTCTCACCATCTTATCCATCCCCACAGATATTTACCTCCTCCTCTCTTACCGCCACTACCAGCTCAACTGTTGCTCTGCCTCCCACATCACTACACCGACCCCAGCCCATGTCCCACCACTATTACAGCAGCCCTGATGACCCCTCAGTAAGTGTTCAAACCCCAGCACAGGACAGAGGCACAGCCACCCTCACCACCACCATGACCTATGCTACAACTACCATGACTGCAACTGCAGCTGCCACAACCACTACAAACTCTCCAGCATCATCTGATTACACAATGACCATGGCAGGGCCCAGGGTTGGCCTGAGCATCTGGGATAAAGCCGCTGATCACATCCATCATCCCACAGTTATGGCCAAAAGTGGAGATTGGCAAGATGCGGTGGTGGATTCTGGAATTGAGGAGCTGGACAGTCACAGTAATAGTGACCACCATTTAGAAATGCTGGGACTAAGTGGGTTGAGAGGAGACAGAGGAGGATTCGGGGTAGAGGGTGGGAAAGTCAGTCACCATCAGGATCCTTGCACAAGCTACTCAGGTGGGCAAGCATTTGAGGTGCACAGCACCAAACTGGCAAACCCTGTGTTTCCAAAGATGACTCATTACAGAGAGGTGGAAGGGAGGGGCCCGACTATAGCACTACGTAGGCAGTGCAGCACCAACCCTGCTCCTTTGCAATTACAGAAACAAAGCTACCCACAAGATGCAGGTTTAGACAGAACTCAAATAGATGAAAAGAAGCACAAGCAGAGTCGATCCAAAATGGATGATAACTTTAGTTCCACCCTAGCTGCCTGCTTAGAGAGGCCCGTGGACTCTCGTTCAGTGGTCTGGGGGGACATTAGTGAACATGAGCAAGGAGTCCAGAGTGGGGGTGTTGTTTTGGAAAACCGCAGACTCCACTTGCCTCTTTCTGGTGTGAAAGCCAGCATCATCAATGAGCTAAGTTCAAAGCTGCAGCAGATGAGTAGCATGAAGAGCATGGATGACTGGAGCCATGCACAAAAGTCACCTACCATGCACAGGTTTGTTTTTTTATGAAATTCCTAGTGTGTTTAGGGGGATGTTTATTGATGCAAATGCAACATTATAATCAGAAGAAGGATGTCTTTAGAGTATGGTTGGATGAAAAATAAGAATTGTATTTTCATTACTTAAAGGCCAATGTCACAGATTTTTCTTGTTCTTTTTTGAATATGATCAGTTACTCAGAGTTAATGTGCAGGCTAAATGTAAAAATAGTCTTCTACCCCTATTTCCTGCATTTGACACTGATAGAAAAGAGATGAGGAAACGCTTGGATTAGATAAGCCAGTGACAATTGCATGTCATGTTGTCAAATTAGCATTCATGGACACACCCGTTTTGGCTTGTGACAGGGAAGGATGGTTTAGCATCCAAAGGAGAGCGGAGAACATATTGGCTATAGATGCTAACATTAGCAACTCCACCACACAGCAGAACTCCTCCAGGCTTGTGTTATTTGTGGAGCTAAAACATTAATGTTGCAAAGCAAACAGAGTCAGGGGTAGAGTTGCATTGTTTTTAGTCAATCAGAGGTGAGATGTCTGAAAATCAGGAAAAAAGACTCCAAAACCAGCTGTTTTCGGTTCACCTCTGCCGTGGCTCACTTCTGGTTCCTGAAACGGGAGCGCCAGAGGTTTTTCCCCCACAAAGATTGACTCACAAGGCATTCATTAATACTTGGTCTTTAAGAACAAACAATTGTGTTTAAAGACAGTTTTTAACCTCCCTGTTCACCCAGTTATATTGCTGCATAAATCAGAAAAGACAAATGAAAAAGTTTTTTTTTTCCACAACAGGCTGTTTTCTACAGAAACTGTAGACTAAGAGCAGGTATTAGTGTGGAACAGTCGAAAACCATTTAAAAAACCTTATTTTTGATTATAATCGGTCACTTTGTATTTTTCATGCAGGCTGAACATTAAAATAGTCTCCTACACCTGTCTCCTGCATTAGTCACTGATAGAAAACAGACAGGGAAGCACTCAGATTTGAAAAGCCTGACAGCTCTACCTCACACTGTCACTTAACATTCTTGGACTCACCCATCTTGACTCACAACGGGGAGGGCTGTTGTTGGTTTAGTGTCCAGGAAACAGCAGCAACCTAACCGTTAGCATTAGCAACCTCACCACACAGCAGAACTCCTCCAGGCTTGTGTTATTTGTGGAGATAAATCATCCATGTTGCAAAGTCAGTGGTAGAGTCGCATTGCTGTTAGCCAATCTGAGGCAAGATGTCCAAACATCAGAAAATAAGACTTCGAAACCTGCCATCTGAAGCTCAGCTGTGATGTGGCTCACTTCTACCCCCTCACACACACACACACACACACACACACACACACACACACACACACACACACACACGCGCGCGCACACACACACATGCACGCGCACGCGCGCGCGCGCGCACACACACACACACACACACACACACACAATGAAGGCATTAATTCCTACAAGAGACCACTGCAAATATATTGAATAAACAAAAAATGAGTAAAAAGTTCATTCAAATTTCATTCTCTGTCTTCCAGGTATTCAACAGATTTTACGGACGCATTTCACAGCCCACCGACTGGCCGTTCCACTTCGCCACTGCCCACTTCATCTCCACAACATCGTCAGATGCAGACCCCTAACCTCTCGGCCACCCCTTCTGTCTCACCTTCTCCTCAAGTCCCAGTTCAGCGCAACTGGACCAGATCCCCTTCTCCTCAGATGCCCACCTCCCCGGTACATGCACATGCTCCACATTCTCCAACCTACTGCCCATACCCAACATCACCTAAGCACAGATCTAAGATGCGCAGGCAGACTTTTGATTTTCAGTGCAGTCCTTCAAAAGAGATGCGGTCTTCAGTCTCCAGGCGTCGGGCTCCCAGCCCTCTCATCTACAACACCGAACAACAAAATCCCACCCCTCCCAGACCCTCCTCTCTCCCCATACTTCCCTCTACACCTGTTTACAACAACCCCTTTGACTTTCCTGGCCCCCTCACTCCACCATCTTCTGGCCTTCCTCTTGGAGATCCCTACCATGCTTCAACGCCTCCACTCTTCTCTCCATCTGCTGTGCAAGGCCCAAACCCTCTTCTTCTCTCACGCTCTCTCTCCCCCACTCATTTTCTCTCTGGAGCCTCCTCACCAATGCATCTACCACCTAGCCCTTCTTGTCTCAACTATCCCCAACTCAGTCCTCCTCCACCAGCAAAACCATTTGCCATCAAACCTCTGCCGTACTGGACCAAGTACGATGTGGCAGACTGGTTGGCTTATCTAAATCTGGGTGAACACAGAGAGCGTTTTATAGACAATGAGATTGATGGATCTCATCTGCCTTCGCTTACCAAGGATGACTTCTTGGACCTGGGAGTGACACGTGTGGGACATCGAATGAACATCGAGAGGGCGCTTAAGAAACTCACTGACAGGTGAGGGAGGACAAAATCAAGCTCTGGAAGATGTAGAGACAGCTGGGTCAAAGGTCCAAAAGGAAGCACTGGATGGTGAAGGAAAGTCAAAGTGTCTCATTACCGTCATTCAAACTAGCTCAACCATCCTCGTCCTTCATCAGATGCTTATAATTTGACATGTCATCCAATTAACTCTCCATCAGTTCCTCTCCCTTTATTTTTAACTGCATTTTATCAGCGCCATTATTTTCCTCCATTTGCCTTAAAATCCACCCATACTTATTCTTTGATTTGGCCTCCTTTTCTCCCCAGGCGTCTCTCCTCTCCTTTGCATGTCACAACTTCTCCTCGAGACACTGACTGAGAGAGTGAAGGGATGATTCAAAGATGGGAAAAGGGGGAGATAAACAAATAGAGAAAGATGAACACTAACTGAAGATTTGCAAGAGAAGAACAGAGGACATCAACCGTTTGTGTTTAAGCTTAAGGCGTAGATAAGCGAAGGAAGTTTGTTCTACATGTAGAGATTATTGTTGTGACGTTTGTGGAACTGGTATGAAGACGATGCTCATCAAGTGGAATTATACTTTAAAACTTTTGATGGACAAAAATTTAATTAACGCACCATTTTGTGCTGTAAAAGAATAAACACACTTCAACACTTACACTCATATTTTTACCATCATGACAGATGGATTCTCACACCATCTGCTGTTTAACAGCAATGAGAAAACTTAAGTCGGAGTCTGAAGACTCTCAAAGTGCTGCTGAAGGCCATTAAATAGTGTTTATTGTTGCTGACACCACTGATAATAGAGACATAAATGGCACAATCTAATGTCTGTTTTGTAGCTTTAGGCAGATCCGAGTATCACCGGAGCCAAAATCAGATTGAAAATATAAGAAAAAAGATTTTTTATTAAAACAGTGATGGACAAACACTATAGAAAAATTATGGAGATGTTTATTTACATTTAAGAAATATACAAATATATGTTTATGACATATTGCCCCAAAGGATGCCCCAATAAGCTTATATGTTTGTATTTTGCGAGCGCTAAATATATATTGCGTGGATTCATTATTGGTAAAACCATCTGTTTCGTACTAAGTGCTGATAGCAATCGCTCATATAAAACTGGTCAGGGTATTTACTGAAGTCACATTGTGAATAATGACAATGTAAAAATATTTAGAATTTCTTTTCTTTTTTATGACCGTCATTCATGATTCCAGCGAGGAACCAGAGGACGTTTGAAGTGAACTTGGACTGGATCACCAAGTCAATAGACGCCATGTTTTCTAAGGGTTTGTAGGTGTTTTTTGGCAGTAGTCTAGGTTGAGGGATTGATCCATCTTCTTTGATGCCATAATTTTGACCCTTCTCCCTCACATAGGTGCAGAGATCAAAAAGGGCTTTTTACAGATTCTGTGCTTTTGCCTGAATTCCTCATCCCTCCGTGAGTCAGCGTGTCTTATCACGTGTTTGTGGTTTCTAGTCTGAAATGCTTCCCCTGACTTAAACCTTCCTCTCTCTAATGCCTTTTTTCCAAAACATACTTATGCTGCTTATATGATTTCTTGGTTTTCTTTTCTCACCAGTTGACAATCACGACGCTTCACTGTTCCTCTCACAAATCCATTAAAGGAATGGCCTACACTCACTTTCAAAAGGAGTTTTCTTGTGATAAACCTAAAAATTCTCTATGTGTTACATATGATTGAACATGTTGAGTTTATTTTAACAAGCCGATGCAGATATTCACTGCAGTGGATTCAACTGTGGGGCACAAAACCCCCTGCATTATTTAAATGTCTGTATGTAAAGATGACGCAGCAGTGACAACAAAATTAGTATAATAAAGATTACAATATTAAGTATTCAAACTTTTAAGAAATCTCTGTCTTCCAAATAGTGTGGACAAAATATTTTTGATGTTTTGTTGCTTTCCTCTTTGTTTATTTTTCTTTGTCATAAATGCTTTCTATACTGCTCCTTCTGTGAAACTGGGATACAGGTTTTCTCCATCTCAGACTCGGATTCTGTAAGAGATTTCCTCAATGCTTTGTCAAAGATATGTGCTTTTCTCAGATGGGGATGAATGGCAGTGTAGAAAGCATTATGTACTATGAATTAAAAAGTATTATAGGTCTATTAAAATGCATAATGACTACATACATTATGAACGTAAGTTTGCAGAGATAAACGGTATACAAATGAATACATATATATGTATAAATTTATATATAAATTTTGTTTTGAATAAAATACAGTATATAATTATTTACAACATGATAGAACTACAGCTAAGGTGTTGAAATAAATGCTAAAATAAACTCTGGCTCTGTCATCGTTCTAATTTCTCCTTGGATTCCTTCCACTGACACATTTACCTAATGATCCAGTTTGAAATGTTGGGTTTGAATTGAGTCGTTTGGCAGCAGAGCGCCTCGGCCCTGCAGTGGTTGTACACAACATTGTTTTCAGGACTGAACTGTTTTCCCATCAGCTGTGGTGAGCTCATCGTGGAAATGTTTAAAGTCTTCAGGCAGGGAGAAGATGGCTTCATTCAAAGCAACCCATCACTGCACTCATGCAGAAAACTAACTACAGGACCTAAAAACCCATAGAAGGTACTTAAGGGAGAATTTTCTCCACGATGCTGGAACTGCACGATGATTTTTGTTTCTCTCTCTTTAATAAAGCACTTCCACACAGTGCAACACCCCTCACAATATGTGTTGCTGTAAATGAGTTAAAGCTGCAGCATCCCTGCAAGTTTTAGTGACCTTTCACTTTTATAAGTTTGTTTTTTATTAGAACTATGTCTGCACAGAAAAGGAACCAAAAGCCATCTTCAGGTCTTCACTGTCGATCTGCGCTCCTACCCTCAACTATGGTCATGAGATTTGGGTAGTGACCAAAAGAATGATAGGAGCGGCTGAAATGAGTTTTTTCTGAAGGGTGTCTGGGCTCTACCTTAGAGATGGGGTGAAAAACTCGGTCATCCGGGAAGGGCTCAGGGTAGATCCACTGTTTCTCTGGATCAAGAGGAGCAAGCTGAGGTGGCTCGGGCAACTCGTTAGGATGCCTCCTGGATGCCTCCCTGGTGAGGTTTTCCGGGCGCATCCAACCAGCAGGAGACCTAAAGGAAGACCCAGAACACGGTGGAGGGACTATGTCTCTCAGATGACCACGGAATGCTTTGGGAGCTGGCCCAAGTGGGTGGGGAGAGGGACGTCTGGACCTGTCTGGGCTGCAGGCTCAGCAGGGAGGCTTACTTGCCGTTTGCTTACTTCTGCTAGTAAGTAATTGGAACTATTGAGATATATTTTCTTTTGTGGAAAAACACTTCCTAGCCAAAAAAAGCTGCAACACACAAAATAAAAAATAAAAAAAAGTTCACACACTCAAATATTTCATTGGAACGTCTTTAGCTTGGATTAGGACACATTAGCTGTGGCATTGTTTCGATAAGCTTCTGCAAGGTCAGTGTTGCATTAATGTTTATCCAAGATCTTGCATTGATGATGGTAGAGACTGACCGCTGCACATCCCAAAGATTCTCAATGGGGTTAAGGTCTGGACTCTGTGGTGGCCAATCCATGCGTGAAAATTGTGTCTCATGCTCCCTGAACCACTCTTTCACTATTTGAGCCTGATGAATCCTGGCATTGTCATTGTCCATCCACTAATGGAATAACCTGGTCATTCAGTATATTCAGCTGCCCTCTTTCTTGGAGGACTTCCTTTTGCTGAGCTTAGACCTGACTAAATGCAGCAACCCCAGATCACTGCCCTCACAGGCTTGTACAGTAGGCACTAAGTATGATGGGTGCATCGTCTTGTGATCGAGTTCCCCGCTGCTAGCTGGGCAGATCACATGGAGGTGACAGACAGGCTGACCCAATCCGACCTGGAGATTTTCCAGTTCTCTCTTCCGGAAGAGGACGAGGAGGATGTGTTGTACAGTCACAACCGACTGGAGGACGAGGAAGCTCTCTATGGTGGATTGTTTTACTGCTGCCGCTGCCTCAACTCCCGCCCATCAGGAGGACACTTCTTTTCTTCCGCTTTGCCGAGGAGCGGCAGAGAAATCCAAAGTGGACTGGTCTGCTCCTCCACCAGGCAAAATGAGGTCCCATTTTGTTGGTTTTGTACCTCCCCACCGGTTGAGGTAAAAAACTTACTACCACCTTTACCCGACTTTGCGGCTGAGCTTGCATCGTCCTCCCGCGCCCTTCCGCACCATGGTGTTGGAATATGGGCAGTTTGTGGACCTCGACAGTGCAGAGAAGTTGGGGTTTGTGAACCTTCCCATTACGGAACCCTTACTGGCAGCTTATTTGGTAATTATATATGGTAATTATATCTTAATCTGGTAATTATAGGGTGAGTGGACCTGCTGTTTTACCCTCAATGCATTGCAGGTTTTCTACCGCACAGCTGGAGAGGTTTAACCGGGTCCAGACCACCCTCATACTCAGCTCTGCAACCATGTTGCATGTCATGACCGTGGGGAGTTTCCTGACCCAATCAATAAATCAATCAATCAATCAATACTTTATTAATCCCAGTACACACAATTCAGAGATCAGACATACATGGGCAAGACACATGACAAGAATTGGTGACTGTGGTCATTCGCAACCCGAGTCGCGCTACCTTAATAGAGATAAGAGGGTTACATGATTGGTTCAGGTGGAGGGCAAAAAAGGCACTTCAGAGTTACCCTCCACCAGGAGGGCAACTTTGCTCTGCAAAAAAGTACCTCAACAGATATGCAACAGACTTCAGACAACGCAACATAACATGGGACTCCAATAGGAAGGCGGGGGGGGGAGGGGGGTGTCCTGTTTCCCCCAGCGATAGCAGCCATCTAAGGAGCTCATCTACTGTACAGTCACAGGTGGGAGGGAGATCTTAGGAGAAGCAAAGAGTACATTGACTCCTACAGTTGATGACCTCGCCAGGCTGAAGTCCACCAATTCGAAGGTGGGGGGGTGGGGGGTGGGGGGGGGAATGGGGTCGGGTTTTCACAGCATTTGTCTCCATTCCTTCGTGGGGGTTTTAGTTGCTTGCAGCTCAAGTCTACCAGGGCGTCAGATTCAGATAACAAGAATTTGTTTGGGTCAGGCTGAGATGATTTTCCTCTCTGCCTTCAGTCTTTAAACTGATCATTTCCAGTCCTTCAGTGAGGCCAATTTTGGGTTTTTAAACCTGTCCATACCGTCCGGTGACCCTCTCCGAGAAGACATCCATTTTGTGCACTAACACCGGTATCGCAGCTAGAGCATTGTCCAGCTTACAATTCACCTCAAGTAACGTCCCAATCTGAGAAGTCTCCACACGGACGGTACTTCCCGTGGGTACGGGTCGCCCTCCAATCCTTCCCGTCTTCCCAAATTTCCAGAAAACCAGACTTATCGGCAGCATTTGACACTGTCAACCATGGCTTCTGTAACCCAGAAGCTAGAACCTTAATGAGGTATTAACTAATTGGCTTACTAATATGATCCATCCTCAATTTAGATAAAATATAAAATATAAATTAAGGAAATTAACAATACTAATTAATAGATATCTAATTAACTAATAGATAATTTCATAATGAATTATTGGAAGGGTGAATAACTAAAATAACGAGTTTAATATTAAACATCGGTTAAAACAAGAATCTTGAACATCCCTAACAGAAACAGAAGAGGAAAGCTGTATACTATTGGTCCAGGTGGGAATCTGAAATTTCATTGGCTGAGAGAAATAAGTCCCGCCTCCGCGAAATAAAACCGTGCGACGCAGCTGAGCGAGAGGAGAGACAAACGGCTGTGCAGCACGCAGATACAGAAAGCAAAGACTGAGCGGTTAGAGAGAGAGAGAGAGAGAAAAAAAAAACAACGGTCGAGGCCGTGAAGAACCCTGATTTGGGTGCCGCATAGATAGAGGGAGAGGCGGACTTGACTCCTTCTAATAAGAGCTAGGAACTTGGAACCAACGCGGTGAGTAAAGAAAAAAGAAGAGAAAAAGCTAACGATGCAACTTAAAAAAAAAAAAGGAAACTTAAATAGCTTATCAAATTAATTCCATTCTTATAGATTTGTGTGGAGACGACAGAGTGAACCAATCCTCTGTAGGAGGGAACCGTTGGAGCGCGTTGGTGAGTGAATGAGATTAAATTCAGTAAATTATTAAATTCAAAAAGCTAATTACAGCAACCGAGGTGACAGCAGTGGGCTGCTAGACGTTAGATCCCAGGAGTTAACATCTCAAACTACCAGTTAACGGTGGTAGGGCATATAGGAGTTAACGGCTCAAACCGCCAGTTAACGGCGGTAGGGCATATGGGATTCCCAGGAGTTAACGGCTCAAACCGCCAGTTAATGGTGGTACGGCCTAGATGTACAAGGTCCTCAGGGGCGTTATAGCTAACGCCATAGAATTAGCCATGCGTCCCTTAACCAAACATTTAATAATAAAAAAATAGATAAATAAAAATAAATAAAAGCTAACTGATTAGGGAGGAATTATTTTACAAAGGTGGACCAAAGGACCAGAATTTATATTTTGTTGAATTTTGTTATAGAACATTTTATTTATTTATTTATTTATTTATTTATTTATTGTGTTACAGATATACAAGGTGTCACAATGCTGTATAGAAACACAACTAAATGTATCCTTGTTGTCATGAATGTATTTCTTGTTGAATAGTGTAGAGTAATAGAATCTAACTGAGCCTATTGAGCTGAACAATTGTTGTCATATGTAATTATATTTCCAGAGCTACTGAGAATTATTTTAATAGACAATCAAATTGATGTTATGTTAGTTGAACTGTGAACCCAAACATGATTGGCTATGCCAATAGAGTGAAGCATTTGTTTAAGTCTGTAAGACTTTATGCTGTGATGTGACGAGAAGGGTCGATGCCAACTCGCTAACAGTCCTGTTGTTTACAGGCTGGGTTTTTTTTTTCCCTTGGGTTTGATCCCGACTCCTATGATCACTCACTTGGAACGAGAACTGGATTTCTTCCTGACGAGGGAGATGGCGAGCCTTAACCACTGAACGAACCAGGACATCTCAAGTAACTGAAGAGCAGACTGCTCTCTTCTGTGAACAATCTCAACGGTGCGGTAGGAAAAAATCGCACCACCGGACTCTGACTTTCACCCCAAGCGTGGGGATTTGACTTGACGCCGGCTGACTTGTGACTCATATGATCAAATCTCATACCGAGCATTTTACTATTGTCGATTGTTTTCATCTGTTTTTGTGTGTTATCTTTATGTGTTATATTTCCCATTATTATTAAAATTTAGTATATAAACCGTTTCATGCTATACCCGTGACTCCAGTCATTCTTAAACAACCTCCAATTCTCCCCGAACCTAATTATTGGCCCATTTGTTTATTTTTTCTTTTAATTATCTTATTGTATCCTGTAATCCGGTTACATAAAACTTGGCGAGCCAGCCAGGAGAATTGTAGAGTTGTTACCTTAGCTAACCATTGACTGACATCATAAGAGTGCCTGGAGGTCACAGTGGTTTGCCATTTTGGCATTATTGGTACTTTTGAGTGTTTTAAAATGGAAGTTGTGAAAACAGAAAAGGTCAAAGTTTCAAATGCTGTTTTAATCAGTGGGTTAACTGATACAGACCTTGATAACGAAGTCTTTGGGTTTATGGAAGGATTCGGACCAGTTAACAGGCGCATTAAGTTACCAAACTGTGATCAGATTATTGTGGAGTTTCAACATGAAGCCACTGTTAAGGAATTAAAGAAACAATGTTTACCCTATGACAAACCTTGTACTAGGAACCCAGATGTTTTCTTCCATATTCAAGACCTAGCCAGAGCGTACAGTCTAGAAACTAGCACATCTGCCACTGATGCCTATCTGTCAGAGCTCAGGGACATAGCTGCGCGTAGCAATCAATCATTTAAAGACCTTCTAATGGAGGAACTGGCAAAAATTGGGGAATCTTTAGGAAGGGATACCCATGCATCTGAACCAGTCACTGAACCAGAGCCAATGCTCCATAGTGACCAAGTTACATATTCCCTGCCTTTAACACCAGAAGTTAACTATATGAACAACTCAAAGGACAATTGTCCACCTACAGAGACTGGAAAACAAAACCCTTGCATTCCACCAAATCTTTTAAACACACCTGAGGTTCAGCGAGTTATTGTGGAACACATTGTTAAAAGCAGTGAGGTTATCCCTCCGCCTACTTCACAATACAGACTAAAACCGTTCTCAGGGCGAGTTCCACACCCTTCTTTTGAAACTGACTATGATACTTGGCGTAGTAGTGTAGTGTTATGCATAAATGATCCTTCACTCACCAAGTCCCAAATTGTACGAAGAATCGTGGAGAGTCTGTCAGCCCCAGCAGCGAGCATCGTTAAAGCTCTTAGTCCAAAATCCGACCCGGAAACGTACCTTGAACATCTCGATTCAGCTTACGCAGCTGTCGAAGACGGCGACGAGCTCTTTGCTCGCTTCTTAAACACAAACCAGGACAGTGGTGAAAAACCTTCCGATTACTTTCAGAGGTTATACACCTTGTTAAACCTAGTTATTCAGAGGAATGGAATTTCCTCCAGTGACGCCGACCAGCAGCTGCTCAAGCAGTTTTGCAGAGGCTGTTGGGACAGCTCGCTGATTTCAAACCTGCAACTCGAACAAAAGAAAGACAACCCGCCTCATTTTACAGCACTTCTCCTCAAACTGCGCACTGAAGAAGACAAACAGGCTACTAAAGCAGCACGCATGAAACAACACTTAGGGGCACAACGAACTAGAGTGTATTCAAATGTGCAAACAACATGCTCTCAGAGTAAAAACACTTGTGAACTGGAAATAGATGATAACTGTGATGACTTACGCAAACAAATCGCTGAGCTCAGGAGCCAAATTGCACAGCTTAAGGTTAACAACACAGATAAAAAGGCAAAGAAAACTCAAAAAGAGTCAAAACCCCGTGTGGGGACTAAAATTCCAGATGAGCCCAAACAGATTCAGCAGATAACAGCAGTGGTGCCCAGACCAAAGCCTGGATACTGTTTTAAGTGCGGAGAAGATGGGCACATAGCTTCTAGCTGTAGCAACGAGCCAAATCCAGCACTAGTTGCAACTAAAAGACTTGCTCTTAGACAGAAGCAGCGCGAGTGGGAGATGTCAAAGCCAATTGCTCAGTCTCCTCCTTTAAACCGGTAGAAGCTCCTATCGTGGGACAGATAGGTGCTAAAGTAGAACCAAGTCCCTCTAAGGAAAGGACAGAGAGACTTTTTTGCAAGCCAGTTCATGCTCATTCAGTGCCAAAACTTCCCAAAAGATTAGTGGGTGGGCGATGCACAGCTACAGTCTCAGTTAACAGTGTTGAATGTAATTGTTTACTGGATTCAGGGTCCCAGGTAACCACCATTGCCAATTCTTTTTACCAAGAACACTTACCTGACCTCTCAATTAAACCCATCAGTAATCTGTTAGAAGTCGAGGGCGCAAACGGTCAAGCAGTTCCTTATTTAGGATACATAGAGATAAGTGTCACATTTCCAAAAGAGCTCGATCAGTCTGGACTTGAGTTACCTACCCTTGCGTTAGTGGTTCCGGATATAAGCTCAAACTCTGATACACCACTACTCATTGGCACAAACACACTCGATCCTTTGTATGAGCAATTGTCTGCCAATAACTTACCTGATTCCAAGGCACTCTCTTATGGGTACCAACACGTGCTAAAAGCCTTAGCAGTCAGAAAAAAACAAAGCAAAGATGGACGAGTTGGTGTGGTGAAGCTTCGAGGGAGAACCCAAGAAGTTCTCCCTGCAAATAAAAAACTGTTACTAGAAGGGTTTATGCAACCCAGCCAAAACAAGCATGAGCCTTATGCACTCATTGAACAACCCACCAATGGTTCTCTACCAGGGGGTATAATTGTAGACTGTTGCCTCATTTCCTTACCTTCACATGGTCCATACAAAGTACCTGTTGTACTAAGAAACGAAACTAACCATGACATCACATTACCCACTAACTGTGTGATCGCTGAGTTAGTTAAAGCCGATCGTGTTATGCCATATCCAGAACCTGACAAAAGTGATCAGAAAGTACTTGCGGCGTGTAGTTCGCAGCAACAGACTTCACCTTCAAACCCTCCTCTCAGTTTTGACTTCGGTACTTCGCCCTTGTCCGAAGAATGGAAAGGGAGGATCACCAACAAACTTAACACTTACTCCGATGTGTTTTCGCACCACGATCTTGATTTTGGTCATACACAACAGATAAGACATCACATCAACTTAAAAGACGAGACCCCATTCAAACAGAAATCTCGGCCGATCCATCCACATGATTATGAAGCAGTGAGAAAACATTTGGAAGCCCTCTTGGAAACCGGTATAATAAGAGAGTCGGAGTCTCCATTTGCCTCACCAATAGTGGTAGTTCGGAAAAAGAATGGTGAGGTACGTCTATGTATAGACTATAGAAAGCTTAATCTGCAAACCATTCGCGACGCATATGCCCTGCCTAACTTGGAGGAGTCCTTTTCTGCTCTCGCTGGATCACAGTGGTTTTCTGTGATGGACCTCAAGTCAGGTTACTATCAAATAGAGATGTGTGAAAAGGATAAACCTAAAACTGCTTTTGTTTGCCCGTTTGGGTTTTATGAATTTAACCGTATGCCACAAGGAATAACAAATGCTCCAAGCACTTTCCAACGGGTTATGGAAAAGTGTATGAAGGACATTAATCTGAAGGAAGTGTTAGTTTTCCTAGACGACTTGATCGTCTTTTCCAACTCCTTGGAAGAACACGAAACCAGACTTTCTCACGTTCTTGAACGGCTTAGAGAATACGGACTCAAGCTATCACCAGATAAGTGTCGTTTTTTCCAGACATCTGTGCGTTATCTTGGACATATAGTATCTCGAGATGGCATAAAAACCGATCCAGATAAGGTGGAAGCACTCAAAACATGGCCGAAGCCTCAGACTTTGAAGGAACTCCAATCTTTCTTAGGATTTACCGGTTATTACCGACGCTTCGTTAAAGATTACTCAAATATTGTCAAGCCACTAACATCTCTCACGGCTGGTTATCCACCCAAACGGAAAAACTTTAAAACACCACCATGTAGATCAAAGTACTTGAACCCCAAAGAACCCTTTGGGAATCGTTGGAGCCAAGACTGTGAGAAGTCCTTTCAAACTATTATTGAAAAACTTACCACTTCGCCAGTTCTTGGCTACGCTGACGCAAAACTCCCATATCTAGTACACACAGATGCTAGTACGACCGGACTCGGTGCAGCGCTATACCAAGTGCAAAACGGTGTCACACAGGTAATCGCTTATGCAAGTCGCGGTTTAAGCTCTAGTGAAACTAGGTACCCTGCGCACAAGTTGGAGTTTCTAGCCTTAAAGTGGGCCATAACAGATAAGTTTCATGACTATTTGTATGGGAACACATTCACTGTCATTACTGATAATAATCCGTTAACTTACCTCTTAACAACGGCAAAACTCGATGCAACGAGCTATCGTTGGCTAGCTGCGTTGTCCACCTATAATTTTGACATCAGATACCGTGCAGGTACACAGAACGTTGACGCGGATGGCCTGTCTAGGAGGCTGCATGATAAACCTGAAGACAACTCAAAATTCACTGAGGAATGCCAACGACTAGATGAGTTCCGATCTCATCTTTTATCCTCTGTCAAAGAAGTCGAGCTTCAACTTCAAGCCGAAGCAGTGAAGGCAACATGCCACAAGCACATGGTCTTGGATGAGACTGATTCTCCTTGTGGTTTAGTTCAGTCACTTGCCATGTCTGCAGCGGCCATTCCAGACCTATTCCAGTTGGAAGACAATAGTGACAGTTTCTTTGCTGTGCCCAAGTATAACCATGCTGACCTTGTCTCCTTGCAGAGGAAAGATCCAACCATTGGCCGAGTCATTCAGCTGCTTATGACTGACAATAAACCGCCAACTGATACTATTGCAGAACCCCCGGTGGTTCTTAACCTTTTGAGAGAGTGGAAACGGTTTGAGTTTCAAAATGATTTACTGTACCGGAGACGCCAATTAGGACCAGAGACATCATTGCAGTTAGTCTTGCCTGATTCATTACGTTCAACAGTCATGCAAAGCCTACATGATGATATGGGGCATCTTGGGGTTGAACGTACGACAGATCTCATTCGGTCCCGTTTTTACTGGCCAAGAATGGCTAGTGATATCGAAATCAAAGTTAAAACTTGCGAAAGATGTATCCGTCGGAAGGCCCTCCCTGACAAAGCTGCTCCAATGGTGAGTATTACCACCACCAGACCTATGGAGTTAGTTTGCATGGATTTTCTCTCCATAGAACCAGACAGTAAGAACACTAAAGATGTCTTAGTGATTACAGACCATTTTACAAAGTATGCAGTGTCCATCCCAACCAAAGATCAGAAAGCCACCACCGTCGCGAAGAACCTGTGGGAACATTTTTTAGTCCACTACGGGTTTCCTGAGCGTCTTCATAGTGATCAGGGACGGGATTTCGAATCACGTACAATCAAGGAACTTTGTTCTTTACTTGGTATCCGTAAAGTCAGAACGAGCCCTTATCACCCTCGTGGCAACCCCGTTGAACGGTACAATCGTACATTACTCAGCATGTTGGGAACTTTACAAGCCACTGAGAAACATCACTGGCGCGATTTTGTAAAACCACTTACTCACTCGTACAATTGTACAAAAAATGACGTGACGGGATACTCTCCCTACGAGCTAATGTTCGGTAGGCAGCCTCGGTTGCCTATAGATATTGCCTTTGGGTTACCGCATTTGAACAAGCCCTCTATAACTCATTCTCAGTATGTTAAAGAACTGAAGAGTCATCTGGAACAGAGTTATGACATTGTCATAAAAAACTCTCAAAAAACAGCGAGGAAGAACAAAGAACGGTTCGACAGAAACATTCGTGAGTCCACACTAGGTGTGGGAGATCGTGTTTTAGTCCGAAATCTTCGCTTAAGAGAAAAGCATAAATTAGCAGACAAATGGGAGCAAACAGTGTATATAGTTCTCAAACAGATGGAAAACTTGCCAGTATACACTGTAAAACCAGAGAACGGAGAAGGACCCAACAGAACACTCCACAGAGATCTTTTACTGCCTTGTGGTTTTCTCTCTTCATTAGAAAATGAAACAGAACGCGTTACGAAACCTAGCAGACCTCATACAAGACAGAGTTCAGCCTTAGAACCTGACCCAGATGAGCCACTTGACGAAGAGGTAGATGAGTTTTATTACTCTGATCTTCCACAAGTGCTAAACCGACCATCCTATCAAATAGCGGTCACCTTGCCAAATAGGGAACTCATAGCAGATTCAGGACCGGTAAATAATATTCAACAACAAAACACACTATCCTTACACACAGGGGATCGCAAGGAACCAACCTTAGCTGGTAATGAAAATGCTGAATTGTCCTTACTTGACAAAGGCATCAACACCGAAACATTCTTACCTGACAGAATGAGTGAAACTGCGACATTCTTACCTGAAAGAGTGAAAGAAGCAGCAACATACTTACCTGAAAAAACGAAAAAAAATGAAGTATACTTACCTGACGTAGAAACGGGGGATGAAACTAACACAAACCTACCTCAATTGGATGGTGTCCTAAAGTTGCAGCAACGTGATGTAAGTTTTGAACCCATCATACACGATCAGACACATACATCTGAAAAGACCAAAGTCTTAGAGAATAGCTCATCAGCTCTGTCGGAAACAGAGAGCTCACTTCGTCCTGTCTCAGTTGAGAATCAAACCGAAATGGATGAGCATGATACTGTGCAACCAGAGATGTATGTCAGGAGATCTGAACGAAGTAGTCAGCCTCCTCAAAGACTAACTTACTCTCAATTGGGCAATCCACTAGTGACCGTAGTTAGGTCCCTTTTCCAAGGACTTAATAAAGCTTTTATTGACTCTCTTACTCAAGAAGTTGTGTACCCCGTAGAAACAATGCACAGGGACGTGCATGATATTTAATGGGGGAGGATGTAACCCAGAAGCTAGAACCTTAATGAGGTATTAACTAATTGGCTTACTAATATGATCCATCCTCAATTTAGATAAAATATAAAATATAAATTAAGGAAATTAACAATACTAATTAATAGATATCTAATTAACTAATAGATAATTTCATAATGAATTATTGGAAGGGTGAATAACTAAAATAACGAGTTTAATATTAAACATCGGTTAAAACAAGAATCTTGAACATCCCTAACAGAAACAGAAGAGGAAAGCTGTATACTATTGGTCCAGGTGGGAATCTGAAATTTCATTGGCTGAGAGAAATAAGTCCCGCCTCCGCGAAATAAAACCGTGCGACGCAGCTGAGCGAGAGGAGAGACAAACGGCTGTGCAGCACGCAGATACAGAAAGCAAAGACTGAGCGGTTAGAGAGAGAGAGAGAGAGAAAAAAAAAACAACGGTCGAGGCCGTGAAGAACCCTGATTTGGGTGCCGCATAGATAGAGGGAGAGGCGGACTTGACTCCTTCTAATAAGAGCTAGGAACTTGGAACCAACGCGGTGAGTAAAGAAAAAAGAAGAGAAAAAGCTAACGATGCAACTTAAAAAAAAAAAAGGAAACTTAAATAGCTTATCAAATTAATTCCATTCTTATAGATTTGTGTGGAGACGACAGAGTGAACCAATCCTCTGTAGGAGGGAACCGTTGGAGCGCGTTGGTGAGTGAATGAGATTAAATTCAGTAAATTATTAAATTCAAAAAGCTAATTACAGCAACCGAGGTGACAGCAGTGGGCTGCTAGACGTTAGATCCCAGGAGTTAACATCTCAAACTACCAGTTAACGGTGGTAGGGCATATAGGAGTTAACGGCTCAAACCGCCAGTTAACGGCGGTAGGGCATATGGGATTCCCAGGAGTTAACGGCTCAAACCGCCAGTTAATGGTGGTACGGCCTAGATGTACAAGGTCCTCAGGGGCGTTATAGCTAACGCCATAGAATTAGCCATGCGTCCCTTAACCAAACATTTAATAATAAAAAAATAGATAAATAAAAATAAATAAAAGCTAACTGATTAGGGAGGAATTATTTTACAAAGGTGGACCAAAGGACCAGAATTTATATTTTGTTGAATTTTGTTATAGAACATTTTATTTATTTATTTATTTATTTATTTATTTATTGTGTTACAGATATACAAGGTGTCACAATGCTGTATAGAAACACAACTAAATGTATCCTTGTTGTCATGAATGTATTTCTTGTTGAATAGTGTAGAGTAATAGAATCTAACTGAGCCTATTGAGCTGAACAATTGTTGTCATATGTAATTATATTTCCAGAGCTACTGAGAATTATTTTAATAGACAATCAAATTGATGTTATGTTAGTTGAACTGTGAACCCAAACATGATTGGCTATGCCAATAGAGTGAAGCATTTGTTTAAGTCTGTAAGACTTTATGCTGTGATGTGACGAGAAGGGTCGATGCCAACTCGCTAACAGTCCTGTTGTTTACAGGCTGGGTTTTTTTTTTCCCTTGGGTTTGATCCCGACTCCTATGATCACTCACTTGGAACGAGAACTGGATTTCTTCCTGACGAGGGAGATGGCGAGCCTTAACCACTGAACGAACCAGGACATCTCAAGTAACTGAAGAGCAGACTGCTCTCTTCTGTGAACAATCTCAACGGTGCGGTAGGAAAAAATCGCACCACCGGACTCTGACTTTCACCCCAAGCGTGGGGATTTGACTTGACGCCGGCTGACTTGTGACTCATATGATCAAATCTCATACCGAGCATTTTACTATTGTCGATTGTTTTCATCTGTTTTTGTGTGTTATCTTTATGTGTTATATTTCCCATTATTATTAAAATTTAGTATATAAACCGTTTCATGCTATACCCGTGACTCCAGTCATTCTTAAACAACCTCCAATTCTCCCCGAACCTAATTATTGGCCCATTTGTTTATTTTTTCTTTTAATTATCTTATTGTATCCTGTAATCCGGTTACACTTCCTTTTGTCCACACTCTCTACCATGGGCATCACAGAGAAAGCACACGCCTGGTTTGAATCGTACCTCACAGGACAATCATTCAATGCATCTTGGCTTGGACAATCCTCTACTGTGTACCATCTTGCCACAGGAGTCCCCCAGGGCTCAGTACTAGGACCTCTTCTCTTTGCCATATACACCACCTCACTGGGTGAGATTATTCGATCACATGGCTTCTCCTACCACTGCTATGCAGACGACACCCAGCTCTATCAGTCATTTCCACCAGACGACCACACTGTCTCTGCACGAATATCAAACTGTCTATCTGAAATATCAAAATGGATGAAATCCCCCATCTCCAACTCAACCTCTCTAAAACTGAACTACTTGTCATCCCAGCAAAACCATCCATACAGCACAATATCTCAATCCGAAATGACTTCCTATCTCTGGCTCCTTCAAAAGCAGTTCGAAATCTGGGTGTTGTGATTGATGAACACCTGAGCTTTAAAGATCATGTTGCCTCTGTTGCTCGTTCATGCCGCTTTGCGCTGTATAACATACGAAAGATCAGACCATACCTAACACAACATGCCACCCAGCTCCTGGTGCAATCTACTGTCATCTCCCACCTTGATTACTGCAATGCCCTTCTAACCGGTCTTCCAGGCAGTACTGTGAGACCTCTTCAAATGGTCCAGAACGCAACGGTGCATCTGGTCTTCAATCAGCCAAAAAGAGCACACGTCACCCCTCTGTTCATTGAGCTCCACCGGCTACCTCTAGCAGCACGCATCAAATTCATATTGCTAACACTAGCATGCAAAGTCCGATATGGTACGGCTCCCATCTACCTGAATCCTCTTGCAAAGGCTTACGTCTCGGCCCGGCCGCTCCGGTCATCACAGGATCGTCGGCTAGCAGTGCCTTCACCACACTCAGGACAATCCAGACTTTTCTCATGCATTGTTCCACAAATGTGGAATGACCTACCAAGCACTACCAGAACTGCGGCTTCTTTTTCAATTTTCAAGAAACTCCTGAAGACCCTGCTCTTCAGAGAGCATCATCTTAACTAACACCTTGTCTACACCCATCCCCCCCTACTGTCCACTCCTTGTTCCCTACTCTCCATGACTGGTGTCAATGTTGTTGTTGTTGTTATTGTTGTTGTTAGCCTCAAGGGCAATATGCCGATTATCACTTGCAAGTCGCTTTGGACAAAAGTGTCTGCTAAATACATAAACATAAAAAAAAGTTTTAAATATTTATTGAGTTGTGTGTGTGATATGTTACGTGCAAAGGCTTCAAGGTGTCAATAACAGACACGGAGGATTATTCTGAAATTCAGTAAAGAACCGCTTTCTCCACATTTTGAAAAAAATGCCCATGAGTGAGAATACCGTTATCCTTGTGCATGCTCTGTTTACCAGTAGCTGCTGGCCTTGCCGCCAACTTCTTGCAGCAATCTGAAACGAATTTCTCCAAATAGCATGCCAAAGTTTAGCTTACCTGTCAAGAGAGCTTACCTGTGGGGAGATCAACCTTCGCTTTGCGTCTGCGCAGGAAGTGAAAACTACCAGCAACGAGCACGTACGACAAAGGCCGCATGAATGGTTCACCAGAATGATTGGCGGTTATGTGGACCAATGGTTCAGATGATCCACCAGGAACAAAAAGTTCCTTGGCTATAACTTTAATCTCCGAGACGGCTCAAAGCAACCTTAATTATAAGCAACACTTATCCAAAACCATCTATCACCTAATTTTATTTTAAAGGGGTACTAATTTTCTTAACAAATAGAAACTGGTTTTTGTGCCTGTATGTGGCATTATGAAACTTTGTTGGGGCTAAAAATGGCCCAGGAGCCCTGATAAATGGCCAAACACAACCCCATCATAGAGCCCTACAATGTAAAGACTGGTTAACCTCAACCACTAGACCAAGACATGAGCTGCATGCTGATTGGCTGATTTAACCCCATGGCTTTTTAACGCTGCCTAAAGCTAGGAACTCAGTGTACAGCCATTTACAGTATTTAGATAACTCAGTAGGATCTAAGTGGCATTTCGTCGTTGTTCAGATATTTACTGTATGTAACTTAAGTTCGTAGAACATAAGTGGTGCGCCAACATTCTTCATTGTTGTTTTCCTCTCATCCAACAAGGGTTTTAGCAGTAGCTTAGGTTAGCGTTAGCAATAGCTTGGGCGTTAGCAGTAGTCGGGGCTAATGTTGTTCTGCTGTTAGCATTACTGCTATTAATGGTTGTCCACGTTATTCCTGGGCCTGCTCATGTAGAAACGATGATCCGAGCAACATCCAGTGAGATACCAGAAGTAGCTCATAGCTTTTGGTTCACATGGTGAGATGTAGTTTCTCGTAGCCGTTTTTTGAACATCTGAACATTTGAACATCAACGTCTGCTTTTAACCCTCCCACTGTCTTCATGGATGATCCCCGCAAAGAAAGTTGATCATTGAGCAGGATTGATGGCCATGTGGCAGGGGTGAGGAGTGAGCACCACCTCACCCCTGCCACGTGGACCTCAAGGGATAAATCATCAATCCTGCTCAATGGTCAACTTTCTTTTCGGGGTCACCCATGAAGACAGTGGGAGGGTTACGTAAACTAGATTGTGTTCCATCTCGTTCAACAAAACACAACCAACCTTATTACTATTACTATGTGGGTATTGATGAGCCTTGGAGTTTTTCAGATTGTACATTGCCTCGCCGTCAGACGCGACAGAGTTAAGAAAGTAGCTAAAATGCTACTGTATGTTAGCTTTAGTCAGATTTCCACATCGTCTTCCCAGCCCTCTATTGCAGCTGTGACAGCATGGTGTTCCAACATTGTTTGTCTCTAAAAATCCCATAAAAATTGGATAAGCAGGAACAGATCGTTTAATCCTTCTATGGTCCCAATATAAACAAAAGGTATACTGGAAGCATGTTTCACACAAAGGATCTTGGGTGCTTTCACATTTGTATTGCCTACATTGAAGTGCGTCAAAATCCACTAAAATATTCTCCTGTTGGTATTTACCCTTTGTTTGAGCTGCAGGTGTTATCAGCTGTATGCCAGCCACATGACATCTAGAGTCAAAGACAGACCCCAAAGTGGACATCCCAGGAAGACGACACAAGCAAGATAATAGTTTCCTTTGAACTGAGGGAGAGTGCAATCATTCAGTCCACCAAGAAACTCAAAACAAGAGCAAACACCAACTGGAGAGTATTGAGATGGTTGCGCTATTTCAGCTATTTAAAAAAAAAGACTATACCCAAAGGAGGGTTAAAGACAGTGAATGTTGGTTTTGTATTTTCTGGATCATCAAAAACAAACTCCAGGTGAAGAATAGCTGTGTTCTGCGGCTGCTGTTAAATGTTTCGCCATATAGGTTCAAAAGGTGTCATGGCGTTGTTGTATTGCCCCCGGCTCATCACAGAGGAGAGCAGTGACAGCAGTTATTAGACCGTAACTCTGGATGACAGCAGGGCTCACCCTGAAATCACAGTTTGCATCACAATCTGACAAAAACGAAACAGTTAAACAATGTGTGGGCATACAAGATGCTTTTCAGGCCTCAACAAAAAGACTGGCAGGTCACTGAGGATACCCCCCACCCCTCCGTTGCTGCTGTCACACTCCCTCACTAATAAGCTCACATGGCTGGGTGCCACAGAGACATGATTCTGTAACCAGTGAATGGTCAAAATTAAAGTTCAGCATCTCATTAGCACCATATTGACAGAGGCAGAGGGAGGGGTTGGAGTGGGGGGTCTTCCAGCTGTTTGTCTAATAACAGCAAAGTGACGGAGATCGTCACAGAGAGCAAGAAGTGTCTGACAACCCGACACAAAGGCACCCGATGAATGTAAGAAGCACAATATGAGGTTGAAGTAGAGGAATCAAAATGAAGCAGGAGAAACGCTGATCCTGGGATGACTGCAGACTGGATTTTAGGGAGGCAGAGGTAAGTTTGTTCCTCTTCCTTTATTTGCCTTGAAGCCAATTAGCATGGAAGTAACTGCCATGCTAATGCTTTGATTTGTTTAATCTTATTTTTATCCTGCTGGCTTGGATTGTCACACGCTAACTTTGAGATCACTGCCCTGTGTGTGTGTGTGTGTGTGTGTGTGTGTGTGTGTGTGTGTGTGTGTGTGTGTGTGTGTGTGTGTGTGTGTGTGTGTGTGTGTGTGCGCGTGCGGCGTGCGTGCATGCGTATGTGAGTGCGTGCGTGCGTGCGTGTGTGTGTGTGTGTGTGCGTGCGTGCGTGCGTGCGTGCGTGTGTGTGTGTAACTTTAAATGCCAAGGAAAAAGTGGGTCAGCAAAGCGAGTAAAGACAGGGAGAAGCATGTGTTGGAGGAGAAGAGGAGAGGGGAGACAGACATGGAGAGGAATCCTCAGCAGCTCTTAAACTACAGTAACAAGTGGACACTTGAGTAATCAGCGGAGATTCAGACAGAAATGTAAGTCACGGTTGCTTCCGGGCATGACTGCTCAGCTGTCATTTTAAATTTTAGATGTTTTTTCAGCTTGTAAGTGAAGATTTTGGTATCGAAATCTGTCTGGGTGACAGAATGCGATCGCTTCGCTTGCCTTACATGGACAACCTCATGTAGATGAAGTCAATCAGTGTCTCCTGCTTAAACCCACTTTTTATTTTTGTTCCAGCATGCAGGAAAAGAGGGGAATTTTGTACAAAAGTATACCAATATAAGCACAAAAAGGGCATGAGGTTTTAGATGATCCAAAACTTTTTATACAAGTTCAGTCTTGTGATGAGCGATGAGTCTTGTGATGCGGATTAGTCACTTTCCTTTAAGAGAGCCAGCAGCGTGTCAACACAGACAGGAATAGGCCTGAGTCTGACTGTCCTTTTGCATGTTTGTGCATGTATCCCTCTGGTTTTGTGCCTCGTTCAGACTCATGTGGTGCACGTCACATTGTGTGGAAAACGGTTAATATGTGAAGATTTCATTCCGCTGAAATCCAGATCAAAGTAAAACTTGTTAAACTCTTCTGGTCATGATCTGAGAAAAGGGCTGCAGGAGGAGTCAGAGTGGAAAACAGTTGGTTCGAACAGGCCTTGTGTGAGTCAGAGCAATGGGAAAGATGACCTTTTCCCTGCTGTTTATTTTGGGAAGGCAACAGGAAGAATGCTGGAGCAGCTGTTCTATTCCTGCTGGCTGATCCCACCCCTGTGAATTCCAGCCCGCCGGTGGAACGATGCTTCCCGTGCTTACGCAGAGGGGCGTCAGAGTGTGTGAGCTTTCTGTTGTTTAAATAAAATGTCATTTGGATGGAGGTTAGAGAAGGAAAATACTGAAGACTTTTGCCCGATGTCTGTTTGATCATAGGTTCAGGAAACGAGATTTTGTTGACGGGGAGTTTGACGGCTGACATCAGATAGATGTCTAATGTAGGACTTAATGAGTCTGATCATCTCCTGCCAAAAAAAGTGTTTGTATCTCAACCAGTTTAGCAACTTCCTGTAAATGACGAGCCGGCATTTCTATGCTCTCTGAGACAGACGCATTCCCAGAAATGGCGAACCGACCCACAGAACCCCCAGAGGATCCCAGGAAGCAGAGCTTCTGGATGGTAAAAAATACATACCTATCATCAAATCTAAAGTAATCCATAACTGTAGTTTGTTTATGTTTTTAAACACTGATAACTCCTTTCAACACACCTTTGCCTCCCTTCCTCCCAGCCAGGAAATTATGTGCGTACCGTGCACCGAACTGAGCAATCCTTCCGGGCCTGCAATGACATTGTGGCTTGTTTTGTGGAGAGAGCAAAGGTGGAAAAACAATACGCTCAGCAGCTTAACCAGTGGAGCAACAAATGGAAGTCGGTGGTGGATACTCGTAAGTATAAAAAACAACAGGTATGGTGTCTGGTTAGCTTTAAAAACACAACATGTTGATTTTGAGACAATTTTCATTTAGGTCAAATGATATCTGAATATCCAATTTTGTCCACTTTTGCTTTTATTAATAAGATCTTAATCACTGTTATCATTTCACATTTGCTCATACTGGTAGACCTGATGGAGTGATGTAAGCATCTACTTAGCTTCAGCACATCAACAGTAGTAGTGTGTAAGAAGTATCTGGTGGCATCAATGCCCATAAATCATCTCCACGTGATGTCCTCTTCTATTTTTTACTCGTCCAGGGCCTCTTTATGGCTCCCTCATGATGGCATGGCAGTGTTTCTTCACCTCCACTGAACGATTGTCTGCCCTCCACTCCTCCATCGCTCAGTCACTTGTCACAGAAGAAGGAGAACGAGTGAAAACCTGGCAGAAAGAGACCTTCCCAAAGAAAATCTTCTGTGGCTTCAAGGAGACCTATGACAACAAAACGAGTTTTTCACGAGCCCAGAAGCCCTGGTCCAAAAAGCTGCAAAAGGTCTAAAGAAACTTTTCACCACATTAGAACTATTGAGTTTCACAGAAGAAACATCTAGATAATCAACCTCTATGTGCAGGTGGAACTCTGAAAATGAGAATATGGTGCAAAAACCAATTTGTGTCAGTTATTCAACTTAGACTGAGAGACCATCTAAAGGCTCAGGAATCCTTTGCAGGTGTTTTAGATTCATTAGCTGATTGGAGTATGACACTTTGAGTTATATTGAACCTTTTCACAATGTTCTTGAATGTTGGGTTTTCATAAGCTGTAAGCCATAATCCTCACAATTGTAACAAGTAAAGTCTGAAATATCTGGATTTGCATGTTATGAGTCTTTCTCATATATTAGTTTCACCTTTTTAGTTCAATTACTGACATAAATGAGCGTTTGCACCATATTCTCGTTTTTCAAATTCCACCTGTAATTATGGCTTTTAGAACAAACTCTTTGTACAGTCCAGGTTATGTTGGTCCTAGCTTCAGATGGAAGCAGCTGGCTTTTTTCTTCACTTTTGAAAAGGTTTTGCTTCTCATTGAAAAATCAACAAAATGTTTTCAAGAGTCTAGAAAACTGAGCTGCCTTTGTCTGAACCACGCAGAATCACAGATTACCCACCACCCTTAGACATTTTGTAAAAGCTTGAGATCTGAAGACTTTGGAATCTGGTCTTATTTTTATGTTGTTTTAGGTTCTTTTGGGTTACTTGCAGCAGGTTATGTGGGGTGACATTTCCAGAGTTTTGTTTCTCCAAAGTTGTATTAAAGTGACAGTGTGTAGTTTCTCTGGCGATAGGGGGTAGTACATCCCTAAATCATTGCAAACAAGCATTATTTTTGTGTTCATGTGAGACCTTAGATGGCCATTAGTGTCAAAAATCATTGGAAGTGCAACATCCAGTAAGATAACAAGAACATCAGATTCTCTTTCATCACTTGCAATGAGCGAAGAGCTAAATGTGTAAAAGAACAACATTTATTAATGCTGAAAGATTTGTAACTATTTGTTACAAATCAGTAAATGCATTTTGTCCTCACGGGCTTCTGTAAAAGGAAACGTGGTATCCAATATGGTGTCGCCCAGAGACTTAGACCCACTCCCATGTATTTTAGACCTGATTTTTATGGTTATATGTTATGAAACAGCCAATATTTTTCAACAACTGGCCATCTTTTTATTCATTTACAACATTTCAATGGATATTTCCAGAGATAAATGGTAAAAACTACACATTGTCACTTTAAACAGAGTCTAGATTCATGGCTTAAGTCAAATTAACAAAAATAAATAGTAGCATCAGAATTAGCTATTTGAGAGGGAAAATATATCAACTAAACAAGCAAACATCACAAAATACATTCTGACATAAACATATTAGTGATTTCATCCTGTTTAGAGCTTCAGATTAAGCTAATCATGATCTCAGCATGCAGGAAAGTCCAGTATTCTCACTCGAATACTACTGGATTAATGTATAAGCCCCTCAGTTCTGCTGCCTGTGTAAATAATCGGTATATGTGACTTAACAGCTGGAGAAAGTCCGAGCTTCATATCACAAGACTTGTCAGAAGGAGCAAGCAGCTCTTGACAAAGAAAGACAAGCAAGAGAAAGCTCTGAGATGAGTGAGGAGAAAAAGCTGAAGATCACTGAGGCCAAAGAGAAGGCCACTGAGGAGAAAGAAAAGGTGAGGGAAGATGTTACTGCTGATGTAAGCTTCACCTTCAGGAGGTTGAGATTTGCATTAGGTTTATTAAATCCATTCCCAATCCCCAACACGAATGCCAGGAGTTTGGTTGCCCCTCTGCATGTGGTAATATCTAATCTCTTGAGACTCAACCCCAGTTTTCTGCTTTGAGCATTTCCCTTCTGTGGAAATGTTGTTATTCTTACTTCTTTCTTTGTTTTTGGAGACCAGCATGGGAACAAGAGACGATTTATACATTTTAGATCTTCGTTAGTGAAACGCAGATGCTCCATCCTTGAGAGCGTGTTCAACTATTCATCGTGGAATGATTTCTCCCGAGCGGCTCGCAGGTCAGGGATCGATACGAGAAAATGCTGGAGGAAGTGTCGTCTTACACGCCCAGGTACATGGAGGAAATGGAAGCCATTTTTGAACAGTCGCAGGAAGAAGAGAGAAAGAGGATCAGCTTTCTGAAGCAAGTGTTTCTCTCCATCCACAGACATCTGGACGTCACCAACAACGAGAGGTGAGCGGCTAACCAAGTGATTGTCCATGTGTGTGTAACTTTAACACCACGCCCACTGCTCTTACTCTTTGTGTTAGCGTGAAGGCTGTTTACAGCGAGCTCCATCAGACCTTGATGTCCATCGACGAGCAGGATGACCTCAAATGGTGGAAGAACAATCACGGCCCGGGCATGCCGACCGACTGGCCAAAGGTCGAGGTATGTGATGAGTTTTACTGTTTTCATGCAGATGTGGCTTAAATGCAAGAGAATTCAAGTAAAACATTTCTACTTATTCACATTTAAACCCAATTAATAAACAAAAACATATTTGTATCAAATGGAAAAAAAAATGGCGCAATGATTTTTTAAATCATCCTACAGTAACGTTTCTGTGCTTTTTAGGAATGGGCTCCACCTGTGAAAAAACTAAAGAGGAAAAAAAGAGACCAGAAAGGAAAAGAAAGTCGAACGTAGGTTTTCCCGAACAGGATGCTAACTTTGTCTCTAAATAATGCAAACATTGAGTTAAAAGTTCCAGCCTTCTCCTTCTAGTGTGATGATCGGGGGTGTGAAGGTGAAAGCGTTGTATGACTACGTGGGAGAGGAAGGTGATGAGCTATCTTTTAAATCAGGTAAAAGAAACTGCTATCACATTTGTATCTATGTGTTGTTACAGAGATATAATCTATGTCTCCAAAGTGATGGCAGGCTAGTAGACATGTGGGTGCAATTTAATCAGATTACATCTCTGCATCTGTCCTACTGACATGATGAATGTATCTGGTTTATGTCAGCATTAACAATACCATCCTCCTTGTTGGAGAAAATAAAAAGGGATTACAAGACTTTTAAAAGGAAATTTTGCAACTTTTTGATATTTTGAAATCATTTTCTTGAGACAGTATGTGCTCAAAAGACCAGGGCTATTCAATTCCGGGCCTCAAGGGCCAGTATCTGATTTCAATCAGCAGGGGTCTCATTTATCAAACATTGCGTAGAATCCTTACTAAAACCGTACTTAAGCTCAGCAAAAAAATTTACTTATGCCAAGTAGGTTTGTGACCTATCAAACATGGAGTACGCACAGCTGCACGCAATCTCCACTTCATGAATCAGAGACTAACAGAATGTTTCTCAGCTGCATTTTAGTCACATCCCGCCCTCACCGCACCCACTTACTGCCATAAATAGTCAATGTAAAGTGCCTTGTGGATCTCATGCATATACATAAGCCGGCTGTTGCAGCATTTCGATCACAACCGCAGATCAAGGAAGCGGAATTTCACAAGCAGAAGTTGAGGTACTTGCGGGTGAGGTGGAGAAATGAAAGGAGGTGCTTTTGCAAAACAAGAAAGAAAGAAAAGAAGAAAGAAAAATATCATTTCTATAGCGCCTCTCAAGATAAAAATCATGAGGCGCTTCACAAAAACAAAAACAAAAAATTTAAAATTGTAAAAATATAAAAAAGCATTTCAAAAATGTTTAAAAATATATTTAAAATGAGCAAGAATAAGCAATTGCGATTTAAAAGAAAAAATGTTAAGAAAGAGAGAGAGTGAACAGGAAAGAGGGAAATCAGTGGATCCTGAGGAAGGTGGAATAGGTGGGGAGAGCAGAATAAAGAGAGAGTGGTTGAAGAAGGTCATACAAAAGCCAGCTTGAACAACTGAGTCTTCAGCTGCTTTTTGAAGGAGACAAGTACAGTAAGAGAAAATCCACGGAGTGGCACAGCGTTGCTGAAGCCGTCAATGTTGTGAATTCTTCAGAGAGATCTGTGGTGGATATAAAGAAATGGTCCAATCGGGATTTGATCCCCAGACTCCCGGGTGAAAGTCACGCACACTAAACAGTCACCCAAATGGAGATCTCCCTTGTCCAAGTAGTCAGTGTGTATGATCAATCGGGTCACAGTGACAGGACGCTCACACTGTCACAGACGCATGACATTCTGTCTTAATTTGTCTCCCTGCTAATATTCTGCATTCTGTATGCTGCGCTTCAGGCTGTGTGTATGTGTGTGTGTGTGTGTGTGTGTGTGTGTGTGTGTGTGTGTGTGTGTGTGTGTGCGCGCACGCGCATGCCCGCATGTGTGTGCGTGTGTGTGTGTGTGTGTGTGTGTGTGCGCGCGCGCATGCCCACATGTGTGTGCGTGTGGGGGGTCTTGTTCTGTGTGGAAACAAAGCAGTACAAGTGATAATGCTGCAGGATTTCATAATATTATCCTTCTCAGCAGCAGCACTGCAGGTGCTCTCCATGTCCAAAATGTGCGTAAGGCAGGTCCTTAGTCAACTTAAAGTTGTGCACATTTTTCCGCTAAGCTTTCTTTCATAAATCCCAAAGTTTGTGTGGAAAGTTGCTTATGCAGTTTTCCGACCCCGTTTTGTGCGTAAGCAAGCTTGATAAATGAGGCCCCGGGTTATTAACAGGCTTCTGCAGAGCCTGATGAGCTGCTGCACAGGTGATTCAACCACTAAATCTAGTATGATGGACTAGAGAAATCACCAAAACGTGCTGAATACCAGCCCTTCAGGCCCAGAATTGAATAGGCCTGCTTTACATGGTTACTGAAAGGTCACCCAGCCCCTATTGTCTACTGTGGCTGGAATATTCCACTTCCTCTCTATTGGGATTTTTGGAAAAAATGGAGCTGACATACCTGGCGCTGCAGTCAATCTCCAGCATGTTTCCTGCATGTTTTAGATCATGAACACAGCTGGAGAGACATTTCAGCTGTTAGATTAAGGTGTTAAAAAGACGAACGCACAGCAAGGCGATAGGTTTTGCTTTTGGTTCTACAAACAGACACCAGGGGACGCTAAAAGCAGGCCAAAACTGACTAGTTCCCCTTTAAGGTTGTGAAAGCAGCCAGTAAAGTAAGAAAATGGAATCCAGATTTTAGCTAGTTTAGTGTGTTTCTGCTCAAAACTTACGAATAAATAAGTCAGGTAATAGATAGCTTCATGAATAGCCACAGTTGAAAAAAAGAACTGTTGTTTCCCACCGCGAACAACGTGGCGGGATGCAGCCAAGAAGAAAGTGCACTAGTGTCAGCTAAAAAAAGTGTTATTTAATGATATTTCTTATTATAATCAGAGTTTTCATGCAGGCTG
This sequence comes from Nothobranchius furzeri, assembly GCF_043380555.1. NCBI lineage: Eukaryota > Metazoa > Chordata > Actinopteri > Cyprinodontiformes > Nothobranchiidae > Nothobranchius > Nothobranchius furzeri. The sequence goes on from NC_091756.1 coordinate 31,841,850, forward strand.
AACATAAAAATAGTCTCCTACACCTATCTCCAGCATGGGCTTCTGATAGGGTTATGTCAAGCGGTCTCTTGGACTCACCCATACTGGCTAGTGACTGGGAAAGCTGTTGTTTTTTTAGGATCCAGAATCAGCAGAGAACATCTCAGCTAGCAGAAGCTAATCATTAGCATTAGCGACTCAACCACACAGCAGAAACTCCTCCAGGCTTGTGTTATTTGTGGAGATAAGTTTGCAGAGCAAACAGAGTCAGTGGTAGAGTTGCATTGCTGTTGTCCAATCTGAGGCAAGGTGTCCAAATATCAGGAAATAAGATGCCAAATCTCACAGTGTTAAGCTTGGTTTATGCTTGACGCATGTACATTCCAGGCAGAAAATGTAGCATTTATGGTTCCTTCCTACCCTCTGCGGCTTGTCTCCGCTGTGAGCCAATATTCTTCCAGACTGCAGGCAGCGGCATGGAGCTCTACGGCATGCATACAACACTATACCATAGTAGAAGTAGAAATCACTGTTGTGACAGCAATTATTGACAATATTTTGATCACGGTGAGCTTCATGGGCTGAATCATAAAGATGTCTGTGCTGACAATACTCCGCCACTACAAGCACTTGCCGGTCTGCCCTGTTTTTCCGCACAGGACCGTGTAAGTAGTTAGAAAATGTCCTAGGTGCGCAGTGTGGAACCTTTGGGCCGCACAGAGGCTGCGCGGAGGGCCATGGTTGCTAAAATGACGTCATTTGGCAGCACAGAGCCATGCAGACCACCTTTAAAATCTCCTTTAATGTGGCAGACCTGTCTGTGCTGATGGGCTTTTTTTGCCCCGAGTATGACTTGCAAGACATTCCTTCTTTCCAGAGACCACTTCAAATGTGTTAGTTTTCCCACATGTGTAACTATCATCTGCAGCTACATTACCGTGCACCCAGTGGTCAAGACCAGCTGGAACTTGTGTTTATGTTCAAGCATTTGGCAGACACTTTTACCCAAAGCAACTTAAAAACGAATTTCTTAATAATTGCACCAAAAACAGCTTTGTGAGGCAAAAAGGACAGCAGTGAAAAGATTTTGGAATGCACCTCCTATGATCGTTGTGATGTGTATGAGATTAGAGCTGATTCAAGAAACAATTCTCTCTGAAAGTTGGTTCAGGCAGATTGGCTATTTGGTTTCTAACAAAACATTTCTAATGTAGGGCGCTGTCTCCTTGAAACAGCTCAAATGTCCTACATTTCAAAGCGGTCCATCATGTAGCGTGAACTTGACCCCTGGATGCACTAGATGACCTACACACTGCTGCTGATGCATCACCCCAAATTCCATTTACTTGACAATTTACAGCAAAATAAATGGCAAAGTAAAGATGTATAAAATAATAATAATGCACAAATCATTATGAGCTTTAGTAGATTGAAGCTGTTTTATAACTACAGTAAACACTTTGGTCACTCCTTTAAAACAGCACGATGGATTCTGTGTGAACGTCGTTTTTATTGCTGTGTCTGTCCTTCTCTATTCTTCCCTGAATGTCCCATCTGAATATGAGGAGTTATTAACATATTTTCACATTTATTTATAACAATACAATAAGATCTCTGCAGTAACATGCTTAGCCTAAATCAGGGCTAACGCTTAGAATATTTTCTGTACTACACCTTGACATCACACAGCCCTTAATGGTCTTAAATTACACAGGATTAATCTATTTGTGGTCCATCAAAGCACCAGTCTCCTCATGAAAATTGAAAATGTTTCCACTGCAGGATGTAAAAATCACTGATTTCAACTCAGTGTTTTAAATAAAAGTAAGAAAGTAAGTTAATACTTATTTGGGGCGACGGTGGCACAGGAGTTAAGAGCTCGCCCTGTAATCGGGAGGTTGCAGGTTCGAGCCCCGCTCAGTCTGTCGCTGTCGTTGTGTCCTTGGGCAAGACACTTAACCCACATTGCTTGCTGGTGGTGGTCGGAGGGACCGGTGGCGCCAGTGCTCGGCAGCCTCGCCTCTGTCAGTGCGCCCCAGGGCAGCTGTGGCTACATTGTAGCTCATCCCCACCAGTGTGTGAATGTGTGTGTGAATGGGTGAATGACTGATTGTGTTGTAAAGCACCTTGAGGGGTTCCAGGACTCTAGAAGGCGCTATATCAAATACAGGCCATTTACCATTTACCATTTAATAAGTACTTTGTTCTTGACTGAAACTGTGTTTGCTGGTGCTTGTTTAGTGTGACTCAAATAAAATGTGTTGTTTAGGTGAAATCTTCCTGAAGGTGGAGGAGGAAGATGACCAGGGCTGGTGCAGAGGGGTGCTGAGTGGAGGCAAGGAGGGTTTCTACCCAGCTAATTATGTTGAAGTTGTTGAGTCCAACATCTGATGTCCTCAACTTTCCTTTACCTCTGAAATATGTTTTTTATAATTATACTTAAAACAGGATTTGTTATTATCGCCATCTGACATCTTTTTGAAATGAAGCCCTTAATATTCTAACTTACTGTTTGACTTTTTCTGTAAAAATGTAACTTATATATATAGATATATCACTAAAATTGTTTAGCAACAATATGTTTTTGCATATGTATGAGTGTGTGTTTGCATGCTGCTGCGCATGTTAAGAAGAAAGTATTTATTCTTTTTTTGTGTCAAAGGTCATGTGATGAAGATGATCACAAAGAAGCATGTTTACAATGCTGCATGCATTCAGAGTTCATGTTTACTTCATGAGTTTTATGTGAAAGCACTCAGAAGACTCCTCCACGGAGTGGATTTTCAAAATAAAACTGTTGTTGTTTTGCTTCTAATCATGTTGAAACATAATCTTTATTAAAAACTGTTTTGAGTGTCATCAATGGATTTAAAGGACAAACAGCGGCAGTGGACACTTTCATCTCCAATTTATGGTATTTCTGCCAGGTTCATAGTGGTGTGTAAAGTGACTGGTGGTGGAAAGGTTTATAAAATTGCATCAAAATCAACTAAAAAAATCTTTTGAGATAAGATAGCAGCAAGCCAACCTAGCTAGCTGTTAGCTGGTCAGTGTGGTTCTTACTCAAATTAGTCATTCCTAATCATAGTCACTCGTCATTGACTGGCTTCTCTACAAAATAACAAATACAAAAATGTTTTATCATCTCAGATTATTGTTTGGTGCTATTTTAGCTACTAAAACTCCATCCAGCTTCTGGAACAATGTGACCAGTGAGGGAAAAATGGTGTAAATGTGAGTGCAAGGCCTCTTAACAATGACCATAAAGGTGTTAACAGCATTTTTAGGCATTACTGAATAATTGGAGGCTTATTTTTTATCAGCCTGTTTTGTAAATAAATATAGTGTTCGGCTTTAATCTATCAAAATGTTAAACAGTAAAACAACAATAAGTTAGCTAAGTTTAAATGGATATTCCACCCAAAGTTGACATATTTCCCAGCGTTAGCTCAGTAGGGAAAAAAGTATGACAAATCTTGACTTTAACCTGCAACGTGTTTACATTTCCACATTGTGGGAACATTTTGCTGGTCCACACATTGCTAAGCAGGGGCGCGTCCAGAAAATGTTGATAGGGGTGGCCAAATGGGGCCAAAGAAATTTTTGGGTTGGCACAACAAATGGGTCCTTGTGGTAACTGGTTGAATTTAGTCTGTGGCTATGTATTGCATTGGGCCTTTATTCGTTTTTATTAAAATAACAGTATGTAGCATTTAACTTAAATTTTACAAACACAAACATTTTAGAAAAATACATTTCAGTTACTTAAAATGTTATACCAAATTTTATTTTAAAATGTATTTTTTAGGTTAATTCACCTGTGTTGTTGTGTTCACATCAAAAAACTATGGAAATAAAATTTTTTTTTTCAAATGGTGAACAGCAGAAACACAAGTATTTTTTTAAATTCTGATTATTTCTTTACTCATTAGTTGTAATATTTTTATTTTGTTTTACAATTATGTCTTGAAGATCAATATATGGTTTGACTGACCATTAATATGATTTGTTAACACTGGCTTTTCCTGGAGGGGCCAGCAATTTTCTAGGGGCCACCCCTGGCCACCGCTTGGGGGCGCCCTTGCTAAGCACCCTAAAACTTGGTTTTAAAGCAGGGGTGGGAAATCCTGGTCCTCAACGCCTGCTATCAAGCAGGTTTTAGTTATTTACCTGCTCAAAAACACCTGATTCCTGGAGGAATCACCTGTTCAGCAGCTTATCAGGGGCCCGATCTCAATACTGGCACTTGCACTCTTGCGCCCTTCATTTGCGCGTTCCTGGCCAGGGGTGCCAGGGTGCCAGTGCATAGGGTGCCCCGATTCTCAAGTGCGGAAGTTGACCACGCCCACATTGCGTCCATGATCTGCATTTCACTCAAGTCTGCAGCGACCTTGGGCTCCTTTTCTGAAAATATGTATTTTCTAATTAAATTAGTTCTTTTTGAGACGATTATTTGATGCTCTGAATGTTTTAGACAAAGCAGCAATGAAGTTAAATTTACTTCAAAGATTTGCTTTATTGTTTGTTTGAAAGTTGTTAATAAAGGTTTGTGAAACAAGTTTCACAGCGACCAGCATCACGGAATGCGTTGCGATCGATGACGCAATGCTCCCTGTCTCAATTCGGCAATTACTTGTGCACTAGGCACTGGAACCCCACTGCGCACTTTCTCCAAGTGCACTTTGCTGAAGACCGCAGGGCGCAGTGTGAGTATTGAGATTGGGCCAGGCTCTGCAGCAGCCTGCTAATCACCAGCAGATTCAAACCAGGTGTGTTAAAGCAGAGAAACAATTAAAACCGGCTGGATAGCGACCCTCGAGGACTCAGGTTGCCCTCTCCTGTTTTAGAGGTATGGTGTAAGAAATGGGATCACTGCTGAATGATTTTAAGGATGTTTTTACTCACATTGTTAGTTGGATCCACTCACTTACTGTGTTTTATGCTAAGCTAAAGGTGGACGGCCAATGCAGTTACAGTCAAGCTGGTTACAAATTGGTTTTCCCACTTATCTAACTCTGGAAAATATGTGAACAGACAAAATTTCATGTTCAGGTGTTAAATCCCTTTAAGATAGGCTTTGGACTTTGGAAAATGAGATGACATCTTTAACTGTTACAGTTAATCATGCAGAGTTTTGAGACAGCTTCTAACAATGTAAATTTATTTATGATGGATCATTCTGCACTCTTAAAATTACGTAATCTGAAGTCTAATGGTCCATTGCAAATGTTTTTTTCATGTTGTCTGTGTTTGAAACTTTTCTTTTGTGATTTTTAGTGTGTTTTTACACTATAATCACTACAGATCTTGAATTTGGTGACTTATGGCACATTTGGGAAAAAAAATTAATCATGATTAAACCAAGTCAGTTATTTTTACATGTTCTGTCAGGTTTGGAGTGTTTGAGTTTGTTTTGAATCTTTATTCATTCCAGCAGATATTTTGGTAAGTTGGTAGTTGTGTAGGTAGGTAGGTGTTCTACAACCTCATTGCCTCCTTCAGTTCACCCTGACTTCAGCTTATTGCTCACACTATTGTCCATCTATAATCAGCCCAGCTGTCTGTTGACACAATCACCACCTCAGGACCTGAGCTCCTGTCTCCCTCCACCTCCTACGCTTTACCTCCTCACTGTTCTTGCTCCTGCCGTGGGCCTGCTGGTTATCTTTGTGTGAGTTTATGTTGTTACTTTGCCAGTCTTTCAGTAATTGTCTTTAAAAGGAATTTGACGTTCACATTTATTCATTTTATTTATTGCATCCATTTTTCAGCAGATTTAGCCCACTTTAAATGTACATGAGAATATACGTATATAATTTGACTGGGATGCTGTTTGACTTAGAAAATGTACTTTTAATACAAAAATATGTGAAAAGTGTAGCCTTGGGTTTCCAAAGGGTTTCAACACATCTGGTGTTCCTTGTGGAATACATTTAGCATCTTAAATTTTACATTAAGTGATTAAGATGTTTTGGCCTTAATAGGTTCTGTGAATGGGTTTAATAAAGTTGGACCAATTTTCATACATTCACACTTCCTGATCATACATCTGAAACAAATGGTGAATACCCGAGAATAAAACGTGTTGATGTAATCTGTACGTTTGGTGGTGGCTGGATGAGGCAGACTCGGAGGCCACAATGAGGTCCTTCAGCCACAGCTTTACATTATCGCTTTACTTTCATCGTCCCACATAAAAACGTGACTGGCAGGAATTGTGTTTCATTCTCCTTCTCCTTTTGGTATTTCACTTTTTTCTTATTCCCTTTTATCTGTTGTTGGAAGCGATCCTACCAGTACTCTAATCCATTGATAAGGGTGTGTCAACAGTTTGACTTGGTGTTCCCTCCTAGATCACTGTGTGTATAGACTGGATCCAGTTTGTGCTTTTTTCAATAGATATTTTTGACTGTCTGTGCTTTCAAGTGAGTACTTGACAGTGATTTATACGTACAGTAGATTTATGTTTCGGATTTAAAAACTGGAATCTGTCAAAACGTTTAAAAGTCAATAAGATAGCAATTTCATCTCATAATTTAGTCATTTTTAAGAACTGTGTGAAAATGACCTTTTTATTAAACACCCATTGACTTTATCGGCTTCCTTTTACCCTTGTTTGCATTTGTGGAATGTTTAACCAGAGTTGCACAATTGGAGATAAAATCTGATCGTCGTTCCGGCTACACAGCCTTGTAAGAGACTGTGTGGTGAGCCAGACTGAGCTTCTTTACGAGGAAAACTTGTTGGACAAGTTGAATGAGACAAAAAATAAAAGCGTGACTGGAGTAGACCAGTTCAAACAGCTCTGAGCTCGGGGAGGGTTTCTTTACGATCAAAAGAATGTGAGTAAATTCACTTTTGTTTAATTTGCGTTTAGATTTTATGCTCTAACCTTGAAGAGTGTGCGGGTGAATCAATCCTATGAACATTTGCTGAATTGAGTTTCCTTTGTACTCATGACTTCTTTCCGGGTTTCTCCTCAGATAACGATGGCCACTTTCTGTTAAAGCTTGTCCTGTCTCACAGAACCCCAATGGAATTTGCCTGTGGATATGTTTATGTACCACCATCATTGAGTCAGAAGGACGCCAAGCGGTACAACGCCAATAAACGCTCACGTACGACTTCAAAATGACATCTCACACAAACACAGACATCCTGCTGTGATATGTTGGTGATAAAAGTTTTAGCTTTGTGTTTAATTGAAGACCCAGCGATTCTAAAGAGTCCATTAGAGGGATAATGCTGTTAGTGCTGTACTCATCACCTACTGGCATTTTATTTTGTCTGTTAAAAAGTATTTGGAGCTGTTACCAGATTTATTGATACAAATACTTTTTTCTAACATTGAAAAGGCTGAATTGTAAAAACATGTAGGTGTTTTAAGTCGCCAGGGAAGCGGGTTGGTAACGTAAATCCCTTAGTTGGGCAATGAGTGACATGAGCTCTCATGACAGACACTCCTTGTTATAGAAATCCTGAGTCAATGTCACAAAGGTCATTCAAGTAGCAGGTCTTTGTGTGTGTGTGTGTGTACATGCTGTTCACAACCTGCGCACAGTAAAGAAGGAAGAACATTTTTGTAGCTTTACTTTAAAAAACACTAAAGACCAAGTTCACAGAGAAAACGTTTTTACTTGTCTTTTAAATATGACACTTCACTCTAAGGTTACATGCCGTCTGAACGTGAAAATATTCTTCTACCCTGATTTCCTGCATTAGCCGCTGATAGAAAATGGACTGGAAAATGCTTGGATTAGAAAAGGCCACACAGATCTTTGTCCCAATGAAAATTGGCAGTCATGGACTTGCCCATCTTTGCTTTTGACGGGGAAGGCGGTTTTTGGTTTAGCATCCAGTGTTGCTAGTAGAAGCTAATTGTTAGCACTAGTAACTCCACAATAAGCCAGAATCTCCTTAGGTGTGTGCTATTTATGAAACATCACCATTGCAAAGCAACCAGAAGCCGTAGTAGAATCGTGTTGCTGTTAGCCAATCAGAGGCGAGATGCCCAAATATCAGGAAATGAGACTCAATGCTGCCATGTTCTGCTCCGCATTTCTCTGGCTGACTTGGACCTACTTCCTGAAACTGGAGCGCCAGAGCTTTTTGTCCCACAGAGATTGACTCACAAGTCGTTCACTCATACAAGAGACCTCTGCAAATGTGTTGGAAAGACCAAGTGAACTTAGTCTTTAAAGTTCCACTAAATTAAAATGTTGTTCTTGTGCTTTTTAGCTCTCCTTCCTCCTATTACCTGGGTCCGTCCAAGTACCGCTCCTCCTGCTCCTCCGACAGATTCTGCAAGAGCCAAAGCACAACAGGCCACTATCTATGAAAAGGCAATCGGTGAAGACTTGATGAAGGGCAAACAAATTAAGATTGTGAAGCGCACTGCCCAAAATGAAAAGAGTGCATCTCACAAACTGGAGATATCTTCTCCAAAAATCTGTGTTTCGGGTCTGACACCACCTCCAAAGACAGGTAGGGAGGGTGCAGCCTTGCATATGCTTTCTAGAGTTTGACACTTGGTCAAACAAATCATTTGATGAATGGAAAAGAAAACCGAATGGGAACTGAAAAATTGATTGAATAGGAAAGTCTTTTTTTGTTTGTGGTAAGGGGCATGGATTGTTGTTTGTCATGTTGTTCCTTTCAACAGTTAGTTCACGTTAAACTTAACCCAGACCTGCCTCAGGTGTCTCTTTTTGCTTCATTGTTATGAAGAGACTGAGTCAGAACAAGGAACAGAAACTCATCTAATGCTGAAACACCTTTGAACTGATGAGGAATGAAGAGACAAGCTGGCAAGCAGCAGCACAGCCCTGAGCTATCTGTTTGGCATGCAGGAATTACAAAAACTAGGTTACTTGAAGGGGTTATTCAATATGTCAAAAGGAGTGGGTTATATATGTGGGTTTGTCCCAAGTAACATTATCCAGAGATTTTTTTATGCAGTTATTCCAGTGTGCAAGTTTCTGATGCAACAACAAACACCAAACCACTAGCCCTCCACCACCATGCCTGTTAACTGGTTTTAAGCATTTGAATCTTGGGGGGGGGGGGTCTCTAAATGTAAAATTAAAGTTAAAACGGCTTGGTGGAGTTAATGGATCTGAGTGATGCAGATTTCAATTTTGAACAAATTTTAAGTAAAAGCAATAATCGAATCCCTACTTTTTGCAGCTCTTCTTCCACCACATAGGAAACCCACAGCAAGCACTGACTACCACACACAGCCACTCGTCTCCCGCAACGTCGATAGTCAAGCGTTCACATATGACTATGTCATACCAGAACCAGATTTTAAAAAGCAGCCCACTGACCCGGAAAACTTCTATGCAATACCAAAAGGCTCGTTCTGTGAGGTGAAGCAGCCTGCTGACCCTGGAGCTGTGTCAACCTCAAGTAAACAGCAGCACCATTACCATTTTTGCATTTGACTGATTTGGTGTCATTTCCAACTTGTGCTGGGTAAAAAAACCTTTTCCTGCTCCTACCTCCCACAGCCCCCCCTCTCCCACCAAGACCTCAATTTATGGATTACATACCAGAATACATTATGGTATTGCCTTCATCTAGCCCCTCTCCCTTCACCCCTCGGTCATCGCCTACACCCACGTCTACCACCACGCCACCAGCCGCTAAAGGTAACTATAACAATATTTGTCTGGGTTTTTAAAGAGGGCATCATTTTAACTGTCATGGTATTCCCAACGCAGCAGCAGTAGATAATGAACCATTGATGGGAAATCCCAATGTGGTTCTGGTCAGTTTAGGAAAACTGCTCTCACAGGACAAAGGTTGGTAAACTTTGTGAGGATCATCATTTGTTTACTTTAGAAAATTATATTTTCTTACGAGTGTCTGGTTTTTCTTTTTTTTCAGAGCAACCCATAAAAGAAACCCCCACTTTTTGTTCACAGTGTGGCTCTGTGTTAGAAAGCTGCTATAAAAATAAGGTAATTGTCTTCTGTAGGAATACACTTCATTTAGGAGTTATTTTAAGCTCTTCTGACACAAATGATCATCGCTGACTTGACTATTCTGCTCCAAAGCAGGTTAAAGATTGCCGCTACTGCCGGTTGTGGGATTTGAACAAGAATTCTGCTCAAATTGTTTACCAAGACAAATTATTCCTGCTCAACCCAGATGAACCTCTTCTGTCTGCTGCCGACACGCTGCTGATCTTCTGCATAGATGCATCTGGGTCCATGAGCATCACGTTTAATGTACGGTGACATCATAGAAACTTTGCATCAGGAAGTCTTAAACCTCCTGAGAACTAGTATGCCTAGTTGGCTAAACCTGTAATCTAAGACACGACTCACTATATGTTTTAAAATGTTTTTTTTTAATCATTTAAAGTGTTTTTAATAGCTCTATTATTTAAACTAAGAATCAACTAGTTGTTCAAAAAGTTGAACAACTCTGTCCCAAAAGTTAAATGAAAAAAGTTCACACAACAAAAGCCAGGGTCTTATTAGCAGATGTTCATTGAAAAAATTGTCATTTCTTTTTAGGTGACTGAGGGAGAGAAAGTTGTCCACAAATCCAGACTGCAGGTAAATTCTCAATCTTCACTTGTCATGCTGGAATCAGTTTATGTGACACAACTACATATGGTCCTTGTGTACAGTCATGGAAAAGTGGTAACTGTTTTAAATCATCCCTCATTTGTTTAAACCTTTCCTCCAAAGAGCCAGGCTTTCTAAAAGTAATTTAAAGTGGATTTAATTAAGAGTTTTTCAGGTTTTATGAAGTTCTTCAAATGTTTTCTTTGACCTTTTGGCTGTTTTCTCTCATTTTCTGCCATTGGAATTGACCATGACAGCCTTTTGAGTAGTTTGTTTGGAAAAGGGAATGTGGACAATTTGAAGACAAAATAGAAGACTATAAGGCAGCATGGTAGGATGAACATGGACAGAAATTGAAAAATATATTTATCAAAGACTTGAAACTGGTGCATCCTCCAACAGAAAATTTCAAGAAACTCTTAAAGGGGACATGCCTTTTATGCTGTGATGTGTGTCTTCTACCTCTATAAACACTTCAGGAAAAACATCCATCCTTTTTCTGTCGACGTTTAGGAGTTATGTGCCTACAACCAGCCGTTTGTGATGTCTTGAATGGGGAAAGTGGAATAGAATCACCTCTGTGCTGGAAGAGCAGGGGCTCTACTCCAAGCCCCTCCCAGATATCTGAGCTCCTCCGCTTATAGTAGCTTGAGGGGGGAGGGGTGGGCGTAGCCACCTTCAGTTATTTATTTTTTTTTTTTTGTAACTCATTCGCTGCCAGCGTTTCTCAGTTTTTACAGTTTTTTTAATAGTCACAGAATGTTGTGCGCTAGGATGATGTCGACGTCAAAACAACCAAAACAAAGTGGAGACTCACTTCTTACATCAGGAAGAATCCGCGTGTTTCAAGCGTTATCCGTTCTTTCATATTCCGTTGTTGAAATGTGATCAGTAGAAGCTTTTCTGGTTCGCCCCTCACTTTTTTTACAGCAGCGGCCCAAAACGATCTCCTAACTCATGGATTTTCTGCTTCCTGATCACGTGATGTATGCGGATGAAGATCGGCTTTGGAGCTGAGAGTTTATTCTCACGGTGCGGGGGATCGTTCCGACGCCCACACGGTAAAAAATGCAAATGACAACTTTAGTCGTCATTGGCGGTGAACGGTTGGATTTAAAATGACGACTTTAGTCGTCAATGGCAGTGAATTTTTTAAGAGCCCTGAAACAACTCATTCGGGAAGGTACTGAAAATGTCAATATACCGTAAATCCTCTAATACAGGCCCGGGCCTCTATTTGACTCAAGCTCATCAAGCTCCAGGCCTTTATTGGAAGGAGGGCCAGTATTAGAGGCAGGCCTCTATTTCCATTTGAGCAAAATGAACTAATGTTCATTGGAGTCTTTGACAATTAAAATTGCGCCCACATTTTCAAAGTTAAACACATTTCTTTTAACAACGGTAGTTTCTGCTTCAGCCATCTCCCCCCTCCCCCTGCTTTAGCCCTCTCCCCCCTCCCCCTGCTTTAGCCCTCTCCCCCCTCCCCCTGCGCAGCGGCCGCAAACTCACTGATGCGCCTGCAGCCTCTCGGAGTTCCTGCTGCTCTAAACATTAAAATAATTATTTCATTTTCTGTTCCTCACTTCTGATGACCTTCAATGGTGTCTGTTTGTTGCAACAGCAGGTACAAAAACTAACTTGTTTTTATTTTGACTATTTTTCTGTCCTGCCTGTTTATTATCTTCCTGCATCTCCTCTCAATCCTAAAGAAAAACTGCTACCTGGGTTCATATATATTCACCTCATGAGTTACCTTTGAACTGCAGTTCTAAAAGATCTACCGACCGCAAAAACAGCGGAGTGCTCGCTGTTTGTCGGCCGTATCAGTGATCAGTGCGTCGGAGGACAAGGTGATGCGCGCAGCGCCCCGCTCCACAGCATGCAGCAAACGCATCAGGCGCAAATAAAAGACAGAAAACATTAAAGGAAATGAACTGACATGAACGATCGCGTGTTAAATTAGTTTTTGAGGTGGCGACACCTGATTGTTACTGTGGCCGTGCTCAGGAGGCAGATCTACCGACCGCGAAAACAGCGGAGCGCTCCCTGCTTGCCGGCCGCATCAGGGACAAGTTGATGCGCCCCGCTCCACAGCAGCGATACACATCAGGCGCAAATAAAATACAGAAAACATTAAAGGAAATGAACCGACATGAACGATCGCGTGTCAGTGCCTACGGTCTGGCACAGCGCGTTGCCCCCCCCCCCCCCCCCCCCCCCCCCACCCCCTGAGCGCAGGAGCTTGTCACCTGCTGACAGCAGGCTGCTGTCTTTTCCGAGGGCTGCATCTTGCCGGTCATTATCACGTGACAGCGACTAGTCGACGACAGGCATAAAAAGTCACTATAGTGAAGTTGACTAGTTCATACACCCCCTACTGCTGCTCTCCAGAGTGTTCTGCAGCATAATCAGCACGTTCTCTTTGAACTTGATAGTGTAATGACCTGGCTGGGGTTGTAAGCCAGGTGCATTCTGGGTATTGTGTCATATGTGTTTCCTATCATTCTGCTAGTTCCTATGTGCTGATTTGCGTGTTGTGTGAGTGTTATGTAAGCCACAGGGAAGGTGATGTGTGTTCTGTGGAGCGGGTTGAATTAGCATGGTTAACTGACACCGTGACTCTGTGTGGTGGGAGCGTGATAGAGGATCGTGTCTGTAGCGTTACAAAGCGTTGAAGAAAAAGCTTAATAAAGGTCTGCGTGAACGTCTACTGCCTCCTGCTGGTTGATTTGGGGACTATAACCCTGCCACCGGGACGCTCATACTTGCTTGTTACTACATTCCACCCGGCCACAATAAGAGACCGGCCATTATTTACCTAAACTAACTCTGACACCGGCCACAATTGGAGACCCGGCCTTTAATTGAATACCGGCCTGTATTAGAGGATTTACGGTAATATCACTATGTTAGGGGGATTCAGAGCAAAGAACTCCATACATGTTTTGTATTCATAGAAGAACTACAAAATGTTCCATATTCTCTTTAAAGATCTTCTGAAGTTGCAAAAATCCCGTGTTGTAAGTGGAACTGAGCTGAATAACAAATACTACTTGAAAAAAGTTGCAGCAGATTTTCCCAGTCCACCTCCACTTTCACAGACCAAAGAATGCTTACAAAAGCAAGTTATGGGGTAAGAAGCCTGTTTGTGTTTTTTTTTATTTGATGAGGTCTGTGTCCTGGATCCTTCATGTTTGTGTGTGTTAATTTTGAAAGGTTATCTGCAAATGGAGAAACTGCTCTTGGACCAGCTTCTCTGCTCGCAGTTGCAACGGCCTCCAAGCACCCGGGCTCAAAGGTAAATTTGGCTGCTCATAAATTATTAGTAAATATAGCTTAAAGTAGTTTTTAAAGCTAAAAAAAACTGAGTATTCAGCTGATTTTTGCTTTCTAACAGAAAATATCAAATTTGCATAAAAGCAGGAAACTATGGAAAAGCTGAATAAAAATCTCATCGAGTTTAAATAATATCAACTGCTTGTTCATTTTATTCTTATAATAAATTGGGTAAAAATATTTGAATTCTTTGACCTTGATTATACTATAAAAACCTGATTTATTGTCCTGCTGATCCTGAAGGTGATTATCTGTACAGATGGGAAAGCCAACGCTAAACTGGGAAATTTAGAAGAGGAAGATAACGATGCTCGCACTCTCCTCTCTTCTACAATCTTTTACCAGAACCTTGGGGAGTATGCAGCAAATCAAGGGTTGGTGTACATGTTTCTAAGTCCTTCTCAGAAGTAGCTACACAGTTAAACTCAGATGAATGGGTTTATAAATCTGAAGCTGTGTTTTTTTTTCCCCCACTAATGTGGAGGAGTGTTGTTTGATCTTGATGTTCAGCGATGAAGGTCATTCTGAAATGTCCTTGTTTCCTCAGCGTGACAGTCTCTGTGCTGTCCATAGAAGGAACTGACTGCAGGCTGGATGAGCTGGGAAGGCTCGCTGATCGCACTGGAGGCAAAGTAAGGGGCTGTGTGTTGCATTATTTTTCGGCTGATGAGTCAGATATATGCAGTTATGTTTTAAAAGAAGGTCTGTCCTTTAAGTTTTTATGTAGGAGGATACAATATTCAACTCAGTTTATTTAAATTACCTGTATTTTGTAGGAGACTGCCATGCACATGGCGCTAGTTTGTGCCAAATCCCAAGAGTCGTCTCAAGAGTCTTTACAAAGTAAACATTCTAATTGAACCTACTTATCAGTGCACCAAGTTCAGTTCATTATTTAAATTAGTTACATTTCCTACCTGAGAAAACCTCAGTGGATTGCATCGAGTCACTGACTTGTGTTAGAGATTTTACATCAATTCTCGTACTGAGCAAGCATGTAGTGACAGTGGGGAGGAAAATTCCCCTTCAACAGGAAGAAACCTCCAGATTCTGGCTCAGTGTGAGCAATCGTCTGCCATGTTCGACTGGGTACTAGGTTATAAGTCCATTCATTCATCCATTTTCATCTGCTTATCCAAGATCGGATCGCGGGGCAGCAGCCTAAGCAGAGAGGCCCAGATTTCCCTCACCACCCATTTGGTCCAGCTGCTCCAGGGGAATCCCAAGGTGTTCCCTGGCCAGCCAGGAAACATGGTCCCTCCAGTGTGTCCCGTCTTCCTTTAGGTTTCCTCCTGGTTGAACATGCCCAGAAAACCTCACCAGGGAGGCATCCTAACCAGATAACAGAGCCTCCTCAACTGTCCCCTCTCGACGTGGAGGAGCAGCTAGTCTACTCCGAGCCCCTCCCTGATGGCCGAGCTTCTCACCCTATCTCTAAGGCAGAGCCCAGCCACCCTGTGGAGGAAACTAATTACAGCCGCTTGTATCAGTGATCTCATTCTTTCTGTCACTACATAAAACTTGGGACCGTAGGTGAGGGTAGTAACGTAGATTGACGAATAGTGCTTCGATGTTCTGAATTAACTGGATACTAGGTTGTAAATCTATTAAAATCTGACTTCAAGTGTATGAAAAGACGGCACTTTTTAGCGTTTTATTTAGGGATGATCCAATCACATGATCGGAAATCGGCCCCGATCACATGGTTTCAGACTGATCGGGACTCGGGCTTTACTTCCCGATCCAAGTCCCGATCCGGACTCGGATACTGGGTTCAAATTACAGGAGAGCAACTTGGTTCTCCTTAAAGGTTGTCAGGCTCCCCTGATGCACTTAACATACACATTCAGAAGGAGCACAGTTTCTACCTATATTATATCATTTGTATGGCCTCAGCATAGCTTCTTCTGAGCAGAGATGCAGAGAGCGGCAAGCAGACCGCTGATTACTCATGAACTCCATCTGCGTTCTGCACACGGCCACAGTAACATTTTCTAAGTTTCTAAGTGGTGTCACCAAAAAATACATAATTAACACACAGTGATTCGTGTCCATTCATTTCCTCTCTGGTAAGTTCTGTCTGTATTTGAGCATGACGCGCTCGCGCTGCTCCCGCTGCAGCGCTCGTCACTGGCGCAGCCGGGCAGCGCAGCGCACACTTTGCTTTATTTGCGGTCAATAGATCAATTTGATCTGCTAGTTAAAAAGTTACTTGTGAGGTGAAAAAGAAGGAAGCAGGCAGGAGTTTTTCTGGAGGACTGGGAGATGCAGGAAGATCAGAGGCAGACAGGACAGGAAGATAGGAAAATAAAACCCAAGAAAACAAAAAGTTGTTAAAAAAATAAAATGTAGGTAGATTTACCCCACTACACGTTTGTACCTGTATAAAGCAATCATTTACCAGCATGTAGTATTTATATAATTGATACGATTCAGATCATCTTCAAAACTCCGTCCCATGCCCAGGGACGTATCTAAGTATTTTGGGGGCCGAGGCAAAATAGACCCCTGCCAGGTATTTTAAGTTGAAGTGCTATCTGTTTTTATATTTGCAATAAAGTCCAAAAGTGAAGAATTTATGTAATTTATTACTTGATTGTTCAAGCTACCTCACAGAAGTGATCTGTTGTTAAAAATTTAAATAAAAAGGTAATTAAATAAAAAATAAGGAACATTCTGGAACTGTTTCTTCCTTTTCTTTTCTTTTTGTATCAGAAGTATCTGGTCGGAAATCAAATGACTCGGACTCGAGGGCAAAAATACCTGATTGGGACATCCCTAGTTTCATTATTTGACACAAAAATGAAGTCAAAATGGTCTTTGTGAAAATAAGTTGCAGCTTTAGATGCAGATTTAAGAGGGAACCTATCATGCCAGCTCTAAATGATCATGACCTCTCTAAATGAATTTGGACTTTTTTTGTCTGGAGCATACAAGTGTGTGTTAACATAAAAATCTATACGGAAAGATGCAAAACAGCACAGTGGTGGGAGGGCTGAAGATTTGAGCACCTTTCAAGCATTGCGCCAATCATGATCTCTGTGGAACAAAGAATTCTGGAGTCAGATGTGAGTTCATCTTTCTGACGGCTGAAGCTTGGACCAAACTCGGCCCAAATGTCAAGGTGGTGCAATGGCAGAGTCTAGACCCGAACCTGAATGAAATACTATGGTAGGCCCATGAGTGGCGGTACTTGGGTAAAAATCCCTCCTGACAAAGTGGCACATAAAACTACTACTTCAAGTTATTGCAGCTAAATATAATTCAATAAGCTGTTCAAAAATCCAGCTCATGAACCAATACAGATTTCCTCTTTTGGTTTATTTTTGTCAAATGAAAAATGACCAGATGGAATATTTGTATTTTTCACATGTGATTGTGTATTTGGATCATTTTAGAACCCGCATCAGATTAGCTTATATCCTCGTTTGTAAAAACCAACACTAAAATATGGACCTTTGTCTCCTTACCTGATCATCTATTTCCATATCATCAACCTTCTGTCATCTCTAGGTGGTGATAGCCAGCCCCAACCAGCTGCACTCAGAGTTTGAAGAGATAATTCAGAACAGAACCACGGCTACACACTGTGCAGTAACGTTACTGCTGCCCAGATCACTGTAAGATCCACTCCACCAGTACTCGCCAGATTCTTGTCACATAAAAGGATTTCTAGTGCTTCAGAATGCAGCAGTCATGAAGCCCACAGCACTGACTCATGTTCTGGTTTGCTGCAGGCGTATGAAAGGAGAGCGGGAGGCAGGACACAAATGCACCAGAGAGGTGGGGAATGTGAACCCAGATACAGAGATCACCATGCAGTTCGAAGCCACTGACCAAGACATAGGAGGTGAGAAGAAAAACGGGTTGGCTAACACCGAGATGTAGCGATACAGTCATCTCCTTTCAGTAGCAGCGAAGCTTGATTTCAAAGAAAAGCAGGAGGCGTGTGGTGCCGCAGTTAGGGAATATTTCAAGATGTGGTGATTTCTGTTGTTGCCAGCAAACAACACTTGAAGTCTCACAATGTGATCACAGTGGCAACAACACTGAAGCGAAAGGCAGCTAAAGTAATTTCATATAAAAACAACAGCTTACAAAGAGAAATAACAAATGGACCCTGTAAATAATTCTGCTTGGCTGCAGAGGTGGTGCATGTTTAGCCAAGTCCAAGATTTTTATCTGAATAAAGGATAAAGTACTACCAGTGATTTAGAAAACAAGGTGATGGCGCCTGCAAAAACAAACAAATGTTCTTTTAAGAGATTACTCCGTTTCATCAATAAAAACTGAAATATCGCAAACCCTGCCTCCTCTTACTGGATCATGGTTTTGCTTATATTTTTTTACTTGCAGGTTTATCTACATGCATGGTTGACTGTCTTTTTTTATTTATTTATTTTTTTTATACAGAATCTGAGTTAATCACTACAAAATTTAGCTCGGTCTGTATTTTTGACTAAGTTGGCACCATTTTTGTTTGACCTTTGGTTCCAGCACAGTTCATTATGGCTGACTGACTAATCTGAGTTAAACTATGCAGAAATTAAGTAAAAACTATATCCCGTGGTAATTTGGTTACTGCAACATATTTCAACAACTCTGGATCTTTTTGCCGGCCGTTGTCAAATTACAATTGTCCCTTCACCCGTCCCCCTCTCTACTGTCCACTCCTTGTTCCCTCCTCTCCATGATTGATGTCATTGTTGTTGTTAGCCTCAAGGGCAACATGCCGATTATCACTTGCAAGTCGCTTTGGACAAAAGCGTCTGCTAAATACATAAACATAAACATATTAGCTCGCAGGTGACATGACTAACCCACACTCACTGATGGTAAACAGTCGTTATGTCCCCCCTTCCTTTGTTTTGAAAGGAGAAAAACTGACAATCCCAGCAGGTGGATATGAGATGTTTCAGAATAACCTTCCTTCCAAAATGACAAACATTAGAGATTTTCTCACTGTTACATTCTCGCTATGTTCTTACACACTAGGGGTTGCATGACTTAATTTCTTTTAAAGTCGACAGTCAAGTAATGAAAATCGAGTCGACTTCAACTAGTCGTTGATGACGTCATACACCTGAAGCGGGGGGGGGGGGGGAGGTTTGGTAGGTTTGCTGGAGTTTTTGACAATGAAAATTGCGCCCACATGTTCTAACATCTCTTTTAACAACGGTAGCTTCTGCATCCTACTTCAGTCCTCTCCCCCTGCGCAGCAGCAGCAAACTGATGCGCCTGCAGCCTCTCGGAGTTCCTGCTGCTCTAGACATTAAAATAATTATTTCATTTTCTGTTCCTCACTTCCTTCACTTCACCTTCAATGGTGTCTGTTTGTTGCAACCACCAGGTACAAAAACTAACTTGTTTTTATTTGACTATTTTTCTGTCCTGCCTGTTTATTATCTTCCTGCATCTCCTCTCAATCCTAAAGAAAAACTGCTACCTGGGTTCATATATATTCACCTTATGAGTTACCTTTGAACTGCAGTTCTAAAAGATCTACCGACCGCAAAAACAGCGGAGTGCCGCTGCTCGCCGGCCGACTACAACGGGACCGTTTTTGCTCCGGAGTTCGTGCCGGAGCGGAGCGGAGATAGTGGAATCTTGGGGGTGCGTCACCAGAGGACAAAACAGGTGAAGAGCCTCGCTCCGCAGCAGCGAAACGCATCAGGCACAAATAACAGACAGAAAACATGAAAGGAAATGAGCCGACATGAACGATCGCGTGTTCAATTTGTTTTTGAGGTGGTGACACCTGATTTGGCGGTGCTCAGGACGCAGATGTCTGGAGCAGTGCGTCAACAATCAACTTTGCATGCGCAAACTGGTTAAGATGAGGATGGGGGTGAGGAGAAGGTTAAATTTCAAGAGGGAAAAGGTCACAGTTTGGTTAAATGTCCGTTTTACCGCCGGTGTCAGTACCGACGCTCTGGCACAGCGCGTCTCCTCCGCCTCCCGACGCAGGGGCTCATCACCTGCTGGAGGACTGCATCTTGTCAGTCATTATCACGTGACAGCAACTAGTCGATGACAGGATAAAAAGTCACTACAGAGCCGTGAAGTCGACTAGTTCATACAACCCCTATTACATACGGCACCTTTAACACCCATTGAGGCATTTTGATAAAACCTACAAACCAACACACACACATGCATGGATAAAACCATTGTAAGCTGTGCTTTTTGCATTTTGGGTTGATTATCATTTTGATAGACAAGAGTTTTGAAAGAAAATCAAACATGAATTTATCTCTGAGGGACACATTTAAGACGGTGTGACGGAATTGAAGTGATGTAACTATCTAGAGTTGTATTTTAATACACTGTAAGTAGATCACTTATTTATAGTCAGAAGAATAGGCTGTTTTTATCATCAGGGAGTTTAATTAAACACTCTGTATTGACTTTGAGACAAGAAAAGAGAGAGAGTTGGGATCGTTTGAGAATCTTTAATTTCTTAATTATAAATTCTAAACAATCTACCAGGACTAACTCTGTGATGGATGAAAATGGATTTGGATGTTGTGTTGGTGCGTGTGTGTGTGTGTGTGGTTGGTTCAGACTCCTTAGGCTGACGTCATTGAATCTGGTAGTCTTTGTTATGACTAGATATCACGAGGCTTATAAAGTGATGACATGAGCCGCTATTTTGCCGTGTACGTACCCAGTGGGGGGCCTCCCAGGTAGATCAGGAAATGCCAGGTCCAAGAACCTCGGATGTACGCTGGAGCTGTCGGTGCAGCGGTCGCAACGTTTCAAAGCCCGTCTGAAGGGTCGACCCCGGTACCAATCGGCGGCGTCAGCAGGTGCTCTTATTTTGAAAGGATGTCGTCTGGTTGTTAAACGACGAAAATCTCCAACTTCACAGTTCTCAGTTTAAAGAAGAAAACACATCTGGCCAGTCTGTGCTTTTCTTTAGGATGACGGTGAATAGAACTGAAGTCAAAATGGAACTGAGCTTAAAATGGCGTTGCCTTGTTTTATATCTCTGAATTGTTGATAAGTTGTAGTAAAGTGGATTGGACACTTTAAGTCAACACCAGATTCTCCTGCGGCAGCCGAAAGCTCTGATTGGTTGGAACAATGTGTCATGCGTTTCTATGGAGATGAGGATCAGTGTGTCTGTGCAGTAGTCCTGTTTTCATTAAACATAAATCATGACATATTTATTTCACAGATCATTCACTTGATTATTGTTGATCAACATCTGTTTTGCTTAATAATTTTAATCACAAATAAAGTACTTTGATTAAGTAAAGCTTCTTCTCCTCCTTCTGGCTCTTCTCCTGGAATGTAAACAGTCTGAGGAACACCCGACCTTGGCTTTTCTACACGGGTGTTATTGTGCACAGGGGGCAACTGTGTGGAGCTGAAAATAATGAACTTCATAACCTTACAACGGTCATTCTGAAACCGTGAGGCTTGGGTAGTCTCATAAATATAATACAAATGTTTATATAAGCTTTTGTTTGTTTTATTTATTTATGATCATGAACTAGAATATTTAATCCATTTTGCAACATTTTGTTCGATGCAGAGTCCCCCATGTGCCCTGGCTGTGTGGGCTGTATAGCACTAATAAGGACCATTTACTGACAGTTGCATGAAAACAGTCCTGTTTACATACCTGCTGTTGCGGTCATTCTCCCCACATCTGGACATAATGGATGTGAATGACTAACACAGCTGGATTTGAGATGATTGTGTATTTACAGGGAGAAATAAGCCTCGGGAATCATACGTAACTATGATTTGGTCTGGCCTAATTTCAGATTCCTCACACAACCTGAGTTTTCTCATTCTGCTTTAGAATCAGAAGGTTTTATTTTTATTTTGCCATATATGTGAGAAATCACAACATTAGGAAATGTCTGCGGTACTTAATGCAAAAAAGAAAAATAAGCTGCTAATGCAACTCTGCAAAACCCTTAGCAGTTATGGGAAGCCTTTTTAAAATATACTTCTAACCAGATCAACTTTACTCTTAGTTTTAATGCATTAGCAGTGGTCGCTAGTAGGAATGAATGCCCTGTAAGTCATTCTCTGGGGGGAAAAAAGCCCAGCTGCGCCTGTTTGAGGACGCAGAAGTCAAGCGGAGGAGAAAGTTGCTTCAGATGGCAGGATTTGTAGTCTAATTTCCTGATATCTGGACATCTCTCTTTTGATAACAGCAACGCAACTTTACCACTGACTCAGTTTGCTTTGCAATGTTCATGTTTTACCTCCTCAAATAAGACAAGCCTGAAGGGGTTTTGCGGTGATGGAGTTGCTAATGCTAAGGGTTAGCTGCTACTAGTTGAGACGTTCTCTGCTGTTTTCTGGACGCTAAACCAACCGCCTTCCCCGTCGTGAGCCAAGACGGGTGAGTCCATGAATGTGAGGAGACGGTGTGACGTAGATCTGTCAGGATTTTCTGAACCGAGCGTCTTTCCATCTTTTTACCATCTATGCAGGAAATGGGGGTAGAAGACAATTTTCACGTTCAGTCTGCATTTTAAACTCTGTAACTAAAAAAATGTTTCTCAGTGAAGCTGCTCTGTAAATTAGCTGGTTGCATCACCTTCCCACATCGTGTTTATTTTCAGCACCAGCTCCTGGCTGCCGTGTGTCCATCCAGCTGCAAATCAGATACAAGAGGAGCAACGGTCAGATGATGCTCAGAGTGTTTACAGCAGATCGGGATGTAACTGATGACAGGTAACATTAATGCTGCATCAACCTCCGCTCTAAACATGCCCTTAAACAGGAATGATCAGTGTCGCATTTGGATGTCATTCCTCTGGCTCTCGTGATCTTATCTGTTTTAATTCTGACGTCTTAATCAAGACTGTGCTCTCACCCTCTGCAAAACAAATGATCAGATGTATGTTTATATCCGTTAAATGAACCTTCAGGAAAAATGCCTTTGAAAGTCCAAACAGGCTGTTGCTGAGAGACTGGAGCTCTTCATGCAGAAATGATTGCAGCACACCATCCAAGTGATTTCTCATTCATCCTAACATTTAGCTACACAGTGAATGAACCACTCTTTCTAATCTGCCTGCTTCACACTCTGAATGAAGGTCGTGCAATTCATCGTCTGAGCAGATACAAAGAGAGCCGCATGTGTTTGCACAATAATACAATGGCACGGCTGCTGCTGTAAATGTCAAGGAGCACTCTCATCAGAACCCTGTTTTCCTCCTCCTCCCCAGCTCAGCGGCCCTGTCCTCCCTCTCCCTCGCCATCATCCAGCTCAACTCGCTGCAAGCCAGTGCTGCTCTGGCTGTCAGAGGCCGCTTCCTGGACGCCAGGAAGGAGAACGAGCTGCAGAAGCAACTCATTGAAAGGGCGATGTGAGTAACAGCAGGTAGCGCTGACTGATGGCAGTGTTAGTGGGCGGCCAATCAGAGAGCTGCTTTGTGCTTAAACCTGACAAAGGGATGTAAGGAAGGCTGGCTCGACACATGCAGCAATAATTTAAGCAGCCTGCAGACGGGTGTCTCTGAAACACTGTTTATTTGAAGCTGAACATGCCTTCGTTAAGCCATTCATGCTGTGCAAAATGATTGTTTTGCAGAAAGTTTAATGAAAGCAAGGAGAATCACATTTTCAGTGAATGGATTACAGCTATGGAGCCGTTATATAAAAACATACATAACTACACGAGGGTGAGTTGTGCAGATCAGATTCAGAGCTTCCTGTTGAAATCACCAGATGCTAACAATTTCCTTTTTCCCCCACCAGAACAAGTCCGTTACTTCTGACTCACAGGTAATTCAGATACTAAATTACACAGCTTCCTACCTAAATGCTTTCAGAGGTACCCATTTTGGTTGGCTTTGACTTTAATTGTTCTCCTCCCACCAGACTCTAACAGACGCCGGCGCAGCACTGCTCTTCACCATGAAGCACAGCAACAGGAAGTCCATTTCACTGGCGAAAATCCACCGGCCCTAATCAACAGCTCTCCTCCTTATGTCACCAGAAACGTCTCACTGTACATATGTGGCTCTTTGTCTAAATGAAGTATAATAATTGTATATATTATGTCATAAATAAACATGATTTATTTCTGTTATACTTTTATTTGGAGTCATGTGTATAAAAAAAATCTAAGAGCTGCATCACAATTACAACCTGCCTTGTTGGGCTGCAACATGAAGATAGCTGAAGAGTTATGTGACCACTGTTGTGCTTATGTAAAGCAGCCTCACTTCCATCAGAACGCCCCAGGGCAGCTGTGGCTACGATGTAGCTCATCACCCTGTGTGTGTGTGTGTGTTTGAATAGATGAATAATTCACTGTAGTGTGAAGTGCTTTGGAGTCCTCAGATTAAGAAATGCCCTTTTAAGTCTGAAAATTCTTCGGGGAGTTTGAGGTTTTTAATTTTAAAAACTTCACTTCAGCTCTCTCCACTGACCAGAGGAATCAAGCATGCGCAAACCAGGCTTCAGAGTACGATGTGCAAGACCTCGAGAGTGCTCTTTGTAGAGCTCTGTCATTAGGCTGCAGCCACAACCTGGCCCAAAAAGGTCAGAGGTTGGACATGAACATCCCTGCTTTAGCCAGAGCTCTATGATCCACATGTACAGTAGATGTAAAGGTTTCTGGGTTAGACCTTTTGACATTTCTGTAACTCTAAATGGGGAAAACATTATGGTTTATATTTAAATTCTCTAGAATTGTTGGCATTAATTTTCATTTCAGACAGTTGAGTTTATTTTGCAGCCAGGCGCAGGTAAGACGTGTTATGATGAACAAATTAAGTCTATTTCTCCATCTGGGGAACTTGCAGCAAAGGTCTACCGACGGCAGAGTGAAAAATCTAAAGAAAAAATACATAATTTACTATAAAAGCATAAAATACCAGTAAATCTGGCCAAAGTAAATATTAATCTAACAATATTAAAAAACTAAAAGTTTAGTGATGTAATCACATTTTCCATTCAGCTCTGTAGGGCTGCACGATCCGCACATCGCCAAGAACAGAAAAAAATGCAATGTCAGCTCCGATATTTGCCACGCATAATGCATTTTGTCCATCCAACGAAAGCATGAAGTTTCTGACAAATAATGTTCACCCATTTCTCCAATCGTGTGGGTTCTTATAGGTTAGATGCCCGCCCCCTAGGTGGACCGCTAACAAACACCTGAGTTAGCTTTGTTCTGCTCTTTCTGCTTTTCCTTTTCTTGTTCATTTAGTTTTTCCCTTTTCTCACATCTTTTGATCAGTGTTTGATTTTCCCATTTTTTATATTTTTAGTTTTTTTTATTTGTTTTTGATATTGAGTTAGGTATTTATTTATTGAAAGTCATGTCATCGAGATATTAATCACTGTTATCGAGCATCGCTAAATTTTCTAATATGCAACCATAAAATGTACAAACATGATATGAAAACCTTCCTTTATTGATAGTTTTCTCTTAAGATGCACAACTTGAAGATCAATTAATCCATGAAAAACCTGGTGAAGAAACGTTTAAAAAAACTCAATCCAGCATGTTGTCCTTATGCAAATCAGTCTGTCATTTGTAGTGTTTTTGGTTTGTCTTCTTTATTTTGTAAATTATTATAAAAAGACAAATATTTAACAATATTTTGATAAAACAAAAGACATAACTCTAAACCATTTTAATATTTTACTGATATAAAATAATGTTGCAGTTAAGAATGTCAAACTTTGTCTGAAATCACAACTTCTTTGATAATCATACTAAACATACAGTGAAGTGCTTTGAAATGATCTGTTCCCAAAAATAAAATCAAAAAAAAAAAAAGCTAAATTATTAAAGACCAAGTTCACTAGATTTTTCCAACACATTTGCAGTGGTCTCTAGAATAAATGAAAAAGCCTGGCCTGCCAAGACTCGTCCTCTGTTTAATTCTGCACAGAATGAGTCTGGTAACTCACAGGCAGAGAGGCACATGAGGGGCGGGACTAGGCAGCTCAAAAATAACCAATCCCAAAAGACGGAAATGCCGCCTGTACCACGTCTGGCAACGACACAAACATCTTATTTTTTTAGAAGAAAGGCTTTTAGTGATTCTACTTGTTGTTGGTTTTAAAGACATTCAAGTCATTTAGAACAGAGGAAAGAGCCACAGCGAACCCCACTTCAGTCGCCATGTTGATGACAAACTCGGCGTTCGGGTGTGTGATGTACGCTACTCAGCACTGATTGGCTCAGTTACAATTCTCACGGGGTGGGGTTATTTGAACAGGAGAGTTCCCAGACCTTTTCTCTGTGCAGAATCAAACAGTGGAGCAGTCTGGCAGGCCAGGCTACAAATGAATGCCTTGTGAGTCCATCTCTGTGGGGGGAAAAGGCTCTAGCGCTCCTGCTTCAGGAGCTAGAAGAGAGCAGAACATGGATGGATTTGGGGTCTTATTTCCTGATGTTCAGACATCTAATCTGATTGGCTAACAGCAACGCGACTCTACCACTGCCTGTTTGCTTTGCAATGCTGACGTTTTACCTCCTAAAATAACACAAGCCTAGATAAGTTCTGCCATGTTGTGGGGTTGCCAATGCTAACAGTTAGCTTCTCCTATCCCAGTCATGCTCTGCTCTCTCCTGGATGCTAAATTCAACAACAGCCCTCCCTGCTGCAAGTCAACAAATGCTAGTTTTCAGTGTGACGTAGATCTGAGTGGATTTCCTAAACCAAGTGTTTCCCTGTCTAGTTTCTGTCTGCAGCTAACGCAGAAAATCGGAGTAGAAGATTATTTTCACATCTCGCCTGCATTTTAAACTCACGAGTGGCCGATCGTATTTCAAAATTAACAAGTAAAAAACAGTTTTGCAGTGAACTTGGTCTTATAAAAGGAAAGGAAAAGCTTTTCCTTATTGGCTGAGTTTACAACATTATTCTTCAGAGAGCTCACAACAAATAAGACAATTTCATGTAGGTACAGTTATACAGTAAAAGTTTTAAAATACAGATTTATGGAACATTTGTCACAGAATGACGATGATAAAGCAGACAATTTACATCATAATCAGTATCTGAAGGTTCTTTTATGTTAAAATGTTTTTCTCAGAACTCACAAATGATTTATGGTCATGGTTTTTCTTTAGTGGTTGTGGGATTAAAATGACAAATGTGGTGTAGAAAACTTAAAGTCCTTCTGCTTTGACTAAATACTTAGAGCGTGAAAGGGAGTCACTGGTACACCGACGGGGACTGTCAGAGTGATGGCGCTGGGTTCAACTGTGGAGGCAGAGAACTCACTGGAGGGAGGAGGAGAAGGGAGCAGGTCTGTCTGAATAATTTTAAGATCGCTGGTCTTCGTGGCAAGTGCTCCGTGTATCTTTAAGTGCTTCCGGAGGTAGGCAGCAAACAGAAAGGCTTTGCCACAGAGATGGCAGCTGTGAGGTTTGCTGTTGGAGTGGATCTTCTGGTGTTTGCGAAGTCCGGATTTATTAAGGAAGCCTTTTCCACAGCTGCTGCAGATGTGCGGCCTCGGCTTTGGATGCTCCTTCTCGTGTTCCAGCAAGTCCCCCACCTGTGTAAACTCAGCATGGCAGGTCTCACAGACATGTGAGCCCAGTGGAACAATCTTGGTAACGGAAGAAGGAGTGGAGTCAATGGAGTGATCATTTTCATGAGCCTGAAATTCCTCCCAGGTGCCAAACGTAGCATCACAGTGATTACAGGAGAACTGAGGAAGAGTTGTGGGGGCAGTGAAGCTGGAGGTGGAGGCAGCATCAGCTTCCTCCTGTTGCTGCTGCTCAGCCTGTTCAGCTAGGTGGGTTCTCTCGTGTTTACGCAGACTTGAAGACACCACAAACGACTTCAAACACTCCTCACATTTGAAAGGCCTCTCCCCAGAGTGCACGCGTCTGTGCTTGTTGAGGCTGGAACGCTCAGTGAACGATTTGTCGCACTCCGTGCACGAGAAGGGCCTGAGGCCTGTGTGGACAAGCATGTGGCGGCGTAGGTCCCAGGAAGCTACGAAGGCCTTGTCGCAGCTCTGACACTTGTAAGGCCTCTCCCCAGAGTGAACACGTTCGTGCACAGCAAGATCGGCCGGCTGCCGGAACCTCTTGGAACATTTGTCGCAGGGATAGGGTTTAAACCCCAAATGGGCTCGCTGATGCCGCCGGAAACTGGAGGGGTCGGAGAACATCTTGCCACACTGTGGGCAGAGGAAGGGCTTCTCACCAGAGTGGGTTCGGAGGTGAGACTGGTAGGAAGACAGCTGAGTGAAGCCCTTCCCACACTGCTCGCACTGATAGGGTTTATTCTGGGAGTGGATGCGCTGATGGCAGGCCAGGGAGGAGGAGCGGGAGAAGGCTTTACCGCAGTCCGAGCACAGGAACGGCTTTTCTCCCGTGTGCGAGCGCCCGTGGTTCTTCAGGTCCTTCAGCTCCGTGTACGTTTTGCCACACACGTCACAGGCATATGGCCGATGGCCCTGGTGGTTTCTTTTATGTTTCCGGAACACAGACGGATCTGCAAAACTCTTACCGCATTCAGCACAGAAGTACGGCTTCTCTCCAGTGTGAGAGC
This sequence comes from Nothobranchius furzeri, assembly GCF_043380555.1. Lineage (NCBI taxonomy): Eukaryota > Metazoa > Chordata > Actinopteri > Cyprinodontiformes > Nothobranchiidae > Nothobranchius > Nothobranchius furzeri. Next base: position 31,870,243 of record NC_091756.1, read on the forward strand.
GCTCATGCACCTTCAGTTTGGACAGAGTGGGATAGCTTTTGGAGCATCTGCACGAGTAGGGGCGTTCCCCATTATGCTGCGTCATATGGATCCTCAGACATACAGCCTGCATGAAAGCCTTGCCACATTCTGTGCACACAAAGGGCTTCTCGCCAGTGTGAGAGCGGCTGTGGTTCCGTAGCTCTGTGGACGTCTTGTAAGCCTTGTTACAATTTGGACACTGAAAGGGGCGCTGAGATGAGTGGATGCGCTCGTGTTTTGAGAGCTGAGCTTTGGTAGTAAATGTTTTGGTGCACTCGGAACATGCGTGTTGCTGCTTTGCATGTACAGACAGCTTGTGGCTCTGCTCAGCGGACAAAGTCTTAAAAGTCTCTGAGCAGACGGAGCATTTGAAGAGGGGCTTGCCTTTCAGAGGCCTTCCCTTGCTGCGTTTACCAGGCTGATCCTTCGCCACCTCTTCCTCTTGTTGGCTCTCCTCCTCCTGTTTTGGTGAGGTGCGCTGCTCTGCAGGAGGCAGGCTGTCTGACTGGGGAGAAGCCATAGTTACTCCTGCAAATGGATCAAATTAAAAACGCAGTAAAAAAAATTTTCTGCATCTTTTTCAACAAATTAGATCTAAAGGCTACAGCACATTAATTCATATAACAATACATATGTTGTTACCTAATTTGAAATACTTAGTCATTTCACTTGAAAAAATGTGTTAAATTTTATATTGCAACTTTGCAAGCAGCATGACAGCAAGATCGGTATACAAAAGCTATTTTCCTCCAATAGATAAGAAGCTAAATCCCTATTATAGCTATGAATAGATGTAGTAGAAAACAACACATCATGTTGGACCAGAGACAAAGGAAATACAGGTCTACATGATTCACGTTTTAACAAAAAATGTGCGTTTATTCGCAAAATGGCTGGCATTAGGACCTCAGGGACAATAAGCTAGCCGCTCTGGAGCCAGAGGAAGTTGGAGATTTCAATGTCAAACGTTTTCTGTACACGAATGTATCATGTAACTGGTAGCAGGATGAGTAAAACACCATTAAACAACGCGCTTGTACCTCGGAGAGCAGGACTCGATCAGTACGTATCTTGTTTTTGTGCTCGTTTGCGAGCTATTCACTCAAAATGGCTGGCTTTAGGACCGCTGGCTGCACCAATTCACTCGACATCGCCACCACGTTAGACCCGAATACGGCTAAAAGCATCTTTTAATTGTGTGAAGACATATGCGAGACTCTTACCGAAATCAGTGCATCGATTGCTGGCCGATGATGCCTTAGAATAGGAAAGTTTTTCTGTAAGACTCGGTGGTTGCCGTTTACTGGCTGTGGGACTGCAGGAGGCTTTAGGACCCTGATGACGACAACTGTCGGCAAGCAAGCCAAAAAGTGTGTAATACTTCAACATGGTCAATCATAAAACATTAAGCTTACACATTTAATTAAATCATTTATGCTATTTCTCATAAATTAAGAGACATGTTTGAGTTTCATTGTAATTATACTGACGTGAACAGATTATTTAGTTGTTAAAATCACGTCGATCGATGCTAATGCTAAAAACGTCAGACCGCTAACATAGCTGTCTAAACCACCCAATAAAGAGTGTTTTGGATATTTTGCAGAAACAAAAAACGTTTAGCTGCTGCTGTTTATTTTTTATTTTTTTACTTTCATCATTTTCTATGAAATCACTTCAATATTAATCTTATCTTTATTTACTGATAGCTTACCAAGAGGGAACAATTTCGGTGCTGCACATTTCCTGTGTCCTAGCAACAAGACCAATGTTGAGGAAGAGAAGACAATTGGATAAAGGGGTCCTTTATTTGATAAAATACTGTTAAATTAATGAATGAAGATTCGCGACTTTAGAATTAGATTTGAAACGCACTTATCAGGTATTTAATCTTACGTGTTTGCTGACGTAGCTATTCAGTTTTAAAAAGCGGCTTTCTGTTTTTTGAGGCAATGTTTGTTTTGCTAGCTGCAATGATGCTAGTTGGTAGGCCGCTAACAAACCTTAGCTTACGTTTGTTTGACCAGAAGAGGAGCCAACTTGTACGCCCTTCCTCAAAATAAGATGTAGTCACGAGCGTTTATATTTCTGTAATGTCGGACTGAATATGTGATGAGTAAATAACGCATTTGTAGCCACGACACTGCTCTCGTTGACACAGCTGAATTGGTTGTCTGCACGCACAGAAATGTCTGTCTTTAAAATGTAGAGTCGTGATGACATTGTAATTGTTATTAAGCAGCGATGAAGTTCAACATTTATCTGAAAAATTTCTGGTCATAATAAGCAGGAAACACGAAAAAAAACACATTTGTTCTCAGTCTTTCTCTCTACAGAAAACCTTAATCTGATCAAATAAACTCTATTTAGGTTTATATATCAAAGATATGTCATAGGGTGTGATTTGTTTACCACATCAAGAAGAAAATTCAGGCTTTTTAACTCAAATTATAAGCTGCTGAGTATAAATCTATAAAATACTAAAGTTTTAGGTGTTGCAATATCTGACACCTATCATACTGATATTGTGAATTATTATTATTGCATGTTGACAAATATTATTTTTTAGATGGATTTGGAGAAATCAAAGGAGTGCAAATGCGTGCCTTTGTTGAACATAATTTTGTGTCCTACTATGAAAAGTTATTTAGAGTCTGGACATTTTTGCATGAGTTTGATATTAAACAATGTCAGTGCAAATATTCTTTGTATTTTCTATGAAAGTGTAGTTGGAGTCAATGTAGCGTTTAAGTGTTTAATATCTGATACATTTTAGTCAGTTTTTTGTTCTGATTTCATGGTCATCATCTCTTTTGGACAGGTTAGCCTTCAGTTGCTTGAGGTTCAGTTCTAGTGTTAAATTTACTCTGCAGTGCAGTTTTAGTGAATAATGACTTATAATATGATTGTGTGGAATAATAATACCCTTTCTAATGCTGTCTTCCAGGCATCTCTTCGATTCATCTTCCCATTTTGCCTACCTTTGCCAAATTCACATTTTCCCTAATTGTTTGGAACCTCCGCTGGTTTAACTCTCCAACATTCCTTGGACCTTATTGTAAAGAACCAAATTCCTTTTTTAATGGGCTAGAAAGGAATCTAATGCATTTCCATCCTGCAGAGTCACCCCTTTTCTGTCCTGTGCACCTAGTTCTGTTACTACTTTGCAATGGCAGTGCAAAACCCTGACAGGATGACAGATTTTACCTGCAGACAATGCACCATGGTATTTCTCAATATGCCCAGTCTGCTAGACCACATGAACACTCATCACGAAGAAGAAGAAGAAGAAGAAGAAGAAGAGCGCAAATTCAAATGTGATGAATGTGGACGTGGTTACAGACATGCTGGCAGTCTAGCAAACCACAGAAAGACTCATGAGGTGGGTTCCTTTCAATGTAGCGTTTGTGGAAAGGAAAACTGGAATGCCTCAGCCCTGAAGAGTCATCTCCGGAGCCACACTTCATTTAAAAAGTACTCCTGTGCAGAGTGTGGAAAGGCTTTCCGTTTGGCAACTCAGCTCGCTACACATGAGAGAGTTCATCGCGCCAGGAGGTGGAAGGATGAGTCTTATAGGAATATAGATGTGGAATGTTCCACACATGAATCTGAAAATGATCAGCAGCTTAATGAGATGTCAGGCATTGTTGGGTTTTCTGAAGAAAATAGCCCTGAAGACAAAACAGATGACGTTTATAATTCCCAAACAGAGAATCTGGACGATGATGACAATGCTGATGCTGTAAACAGACCCTTTAAGTGTGAGTTGTGTGACAAAACGTACATACACCATCGAAGCCTGATCAATCACAGAAAAACGCATCAAGTGGGAGTGTTTGAGTGCACAGTGTGTTACAAAGTATTTAATAATATGGCTGCACTCTACAGCCATCAGAGATCCCACAAGACAAAAAGCAGGACAGACCTCAGCTCGACAGGTGATGCAAACACAACGCTGAATGAGTTTGTGAATCCCAGCCAGGAGACGCCGGTAAACTTCTGCCACTTGTGTCAAGTACTTTTCCCCAACCAAGGGGAATTTCAGGAACATATCCAAATGCACAACTCCTCTTCTCTCTCGTACGGGCTTCAGGATACATTGTCGGAGAAGTTAAATGCATCATTTGACAACAGCATCGCTTCACCTGAGTCTAGTTTTTGTGCATCCCCTGAAGACAGCATACCTTCAGCGTCCCCGGCGGTTAATCCCAGTGGCTTCGATCAGCCACAGGAGCAGATACCAAGTAATGGTCACATGCTCTCACACTGCTCTGCTAATCTAAAACCATCGTCTGATCACGTTCAAGTAGCACCCTCGGTGATGAACACAAGCACTGACGGCTCCACACAAATGGCTCAAAATGAAGAAATACCAGCTTCTGATTCTGACGAGCGCCCCTTTAAGTGTCACATCTGTGGTAAAAGCTACCGGCACTCAGGGAGCCTCATTAACCACAAAAGGTCACATCAGGTGGGGATTTACCAGTGTTCCATTTGCAATAAGAATTATCCTCACCTGGCCGCCCTCAAAAGTCACCTTCGCCTCCACAAAGCTCAGCCGTCGACTTTCAGCCAGGCGGCTGAGGGAGACTGGCTCTCCTCAGAGCCGCTGACTTTGGATAACCAGCAGGGCTGCTTCTCTTTGTTAAATATGCAGGAGGACGGTGCTCACACTGGACTCTGTATTGATCGGGAAAACGGAACTGACCTCAGCAACGGAGCATTTTACCAGGAGCAATTTAATGAGGACTTCTCCCAGGGAACAGCATCTCATCTACCTCACAATGAACCGCTTATATCGAGGCACATGTGTGCAGACTGTGGTGAGACGTTTGCAGATATTGCAGAAATTAAGTCCCACGGTTGTCCTTTGCTGCAGCAGCAGCAGCAGCATGAGACTGCTGGTGGTGAATACACCGCAACTTTGAACTTTGAAGCCAGTAACGGTCACTGTGCTGATGGAAATCCAGAAAGTAACATGGAGCTGCATGGACTGAATGGTGGCCAACATTACTTTGAACAGGATTTCCTGGAAAATGTGAACAGTTCTCATCTGGATACTGATGTAGAAGAGGAGGAGGAGGATGGAGATCATTATCAGTGCTCTATATGCGGCAACAGCTACAGCAGCATGAGGGCTCTTAGAAGCCATCTTCAAGGACACACACAGGAGACTCTTCCAAGTTCAGGACCATCCTCACTGTCCTCACAAGATGAAGTGAAAGAGGAAGAGCCAGAGGAGATGATCATCTGTAGTACATGTGGGGAAAGTTTTTTCAATAGGCAGGACTTGATTACTCACCAGCTTCTACACAACAAGGACCAGTTAGACCATTTGCTAACCAGCAGCGACGTTTCAGAAAGTAAAGAGGAAGCGCAGATCATCTGCGGCAGCTGTGGCGTCTCCTTCACTAGTTATGATCGTCTCGACAACCATGAATGCACAGCTCAGAAGAAAGAGGAGTCTGTGCACAGTGAGGAAGAAACAAAGGTCAGCCCTGTGGCTCAGTGTGAGGAGATGGGTTCCAGCAGAGACACTGTAGTGGGTCAACCTCGTCAGTACAGGTGTGATCAGTGTGGACGCTCATACAGGCATGCTGGCTCCCTAATTAACCATAAAAAGTCCCACAAAACAGGTGTGTTCAAGTGTAACATCTGCCAGAAACGCTTCTACAACCTGCTGGCCCTGAAAAACCACCAGAGGTCCCACTTCGATGTTAAAAGGTTAGTTCCAATGAGATATGGGGTTTAAGGTGAGTGTCGTTTTATTTGGGGCCTGTTAATTGTTCATTTGATCTGCTTATTTTCCAAGTTTGACTCATTTTACAGAGTACAACTTCAGTCACCTTTAAAAACAGGAATTGGGTGCATGAGTTGTGATCAAACAGGAACATACCCTCGAAGATTAGGTTAAATATCAGTTAGCTAGTTGCACATAAACCACAAGTCGTTTTGTAGCCAACAACACACTTTGGCATCATTTTCGTTAGTTTATTTAATGTGGCTGTTCTCCGGCAAATGCTCATTAGTCATGTTATTCACACAATTTCAACAAGTTTGAGGTTGAGACGTTTGTGAAGATCACCTTGTCCAATCAAAAATCACTTCTGGTGTGTGTGTTTGTGATCATGTTGGAGCATCCAACTGTGTTCCAAGTTTCAGTCCCAAAGCTGTGAAGTGCAGCAGCATGATGCTACCACCTCCGTGCCTAACAGATGGTACAGTGTTATTTTTTATTTGAAAGCTTCAGCTTGACTCCTCCAAACAAAAACCGTGATCATTGTCTCATTTGATCATTACATTTTTCACCAGAAGTCATTGGGATTGTCTGTAAGGGCAGCTGGAACGCTCAGCACCACAGTTTTAGTTGTGTTTCATATGGGTGCTTGTGTAGAAGACAGAAAACTTATAATAAATTCATCCAACGTGCTTCTAATTCTTGTCATTAAAAAATGTTTTTGGTGATTCAAAGAACTTTTCAAATAATTCACAAAAGCCCCAATTTAATATGACATCCTTGCTCCTGATGAGTGTGTGCACGTTTCTGACTGCAACTGTTTGTTTTCTGGTTTTAGATGTAACTCTATCCTGCTTTTTTTCCCCCAGACACGCTTGTCACGAGTGTGGAAAAGCCTTCAAAATCCAGAAGCAGCTGATGATCCACCTGAGAAGGCACAGGGAGAACCGAGCCAAAATCCAGGAACTCAACAATCAGATACAGGCTCTCATGCAAATGAATGATACCAGATCAGATGAGAGAATGCCAGCCTCAGCTTCAAATGTCAATCGAGCGTTGACCTTGCGGCGTCGCACGCAAAGGAGGACAGGGAGTGTAAAGTTGGAGGCATCCGTTAAAGATGAGGACGACAGTGATCAGCGACCTTATGCTTGTGACCAGTGTGGGCGTACGTACCGCCACGCAGGAAGTTTAGTCAACCACAAGAACTCCCATAAAACAGGTGAATACTACTGTTCTGTTTGTAACAACACGTACTCCAATCAGTTAGCCATGAAGAATCACTTGCGGATCCACTTTGCCTATAAAAGGAACTCGTGTCAAAAGTGTGGGAGAAGCTTTCGAATGAAGAAACAACTGCTGGCTCATGTCTGTGCCGACCTCAGGAAGGGTGGGGCCAAAGGCAGGAAGATCCTCAAATCTAGAACCTTCAAATGCAGGAAGTGCATGAAAGCCTTCATCTCTTTGGAGCAACTGACGGCTCACACGTGTGCTTCCAAATCGAAACTCTCTTTAAACAAAGAGGAGCGGCCATTTAAATGCAACATATGCAGTCGCACCTACCGCCACGCCGGCTCGCTGCTGAATCACAAAAACACCCACAAGACAGGACACTTCAGCTGCAGCGTCTGCTCCAAGCCCTTCACCAACCCAATGGCTTTACGCAACCACACGCGGACCCACACGCAGAAGAAAAAGTACGTGTGTCTCACATGTGGAAAGGCTTTTCGTCTGGCCAGTATCCTACACAACCACCAGAGGGTCCACAATCGGGTGCTGAGTCACTTCAGCTGTCCTTCCTGTGGAAAGAGCTTCCAGGGCAGGTCTGGCCTGAGGAGACACCGCTGCCACGAAGGTCAGGAGGGCGACTCGCCATCTGGAGTCCAGCCGCCAGAGAGGGCAGACAAGTGCTTCATGTGAGTTAGCAGTACCTTACTGTGAGTTGATGATGAAGATGTGTCTGCTATCACAGATGTAGTCTCTAAAAGGCTTTACACAACTGGCATGGTTCGTATTCTGAATGTTTTAGTAACTGTGACTAAAAGGATTTTTGTTGCCATTGACTAAAAGAAAAGCCTCTGTTGAGAAAGGCCAGAAACTTTATTAGTGTCAAACAGTTTCTTTAAGAAGTGTCTGAATTTAATTTAAACACATTAATTAGTTGGAACACTGTTGCTGTAAAAGTCAGTAGTATCCAATCCTGCTTCTCTTGGGCCTCTTCTGTAGATGTTTCCATGCTTTAACACATCTGACTAGAATGACAGCAGACTTCTGCAGAATCTGACTTGCTGAAAAGATGCATTAATGATTGAACCAGCTGTGATGTACATAAACTACAATAGGGAGCCTGAGTCACGCCCATCTACTTCCGGACCACGGGTCCCCGGAAGAACGAAAAACTGAATGCAAGTCAGGGGGGCTAAAACGCTATTTTCTAATTCTGCTTGTTATGCGCCATGGATTTCACATATGATGTCCGTAAATTTTAAAGAATAATTTTGATCCCAAGAAAGCGCGTATTTTCAAACGGGAGGAAACGTTATTTTATGTTTTGGGTGAAAATAAGTCCAGGACTACAAATGAGCATCACGAAAGTGACGTCATCAAACCAGACGCGGAGGAAAACTGAGGGAAAATGGCTGTAAGTTCAGTGAACTTCAAATCCTTCCTCCAGGAGGAAAGAACTACTATAAATCTGGCCATGTGGTAAGTAGCAGCTACGCTAGGGGAGAGGAGATTATGTGGTGATGTCACATATGCGGCGTGCCGTTGTCTCATTTTTAGTCATGCTAATTACGAACTTTTACAAGTTGGTAAATCTCAAAGTATGTGACTGGCGTGGTCGAAACACCCATCATTCGTTTTCATTTACAGGTGCTGGCCAGTAAATTAGAATATCATCAAAAGGTTGAAAATATTTCAGTAATTCCATTCAAAACGTGAAACTTGTACATTATATTCATGCAATGCACACAGACCAATGTATTTCCGATGTTTATTACGTTTAATTTTGATATTTATAGGTGACAACCAATGAAAACATCAAATCTGGTATCTCAGAAAATTAGAATATTCTAAAGGCCAATGAAAAAATGTTTGTTTCTCTAATGTTGGCCAACTGAAAAGAATGAACATGAAAAGAATGTGCATGTATAGCACTCAATACTTAGTCGGGGCTCCTTTTGCCTCAATAACTGCAGTAATGCGGCGTGGCATGGACTCGATCAGTCTGTGGCACTGCTCAGGTGTTATGAGAGCCCAGGTTGCTCTGATAGTCGTCTTCAGCTCCTCTGCATTGTTGGGTCTAGCGTATTGCATCCTCCGCTTCACAATACCCCATAGATTTTCTATGGGGTTAAGGTCAGGCGAGTTTGCTGGCCAATCAAGGACAGGGATACCATGGTCCTTGAACCAGGTGCTGGTGGTTTTGGCACTGTGTGCAGGTGCCAAGTCCTGTTGAAAGGTGAAGTCTGCATCCCCATAAAGTTGGTCAGCAGCAGGAAGCATGAAGTGCTCTAAAACTTCCTGGTAGACGGCTGCATTGACCCTGGACCTCAGGAAACAGAGTGGGCCAACACCGGCAGATGACATGGCACCCCACACCATCACTGACGGTGGAAACTTTACACTGGACCTCATGCAACGTGGATTCTGTGCTTCTCCGCTCTTCCTCCAGACTCTGGGTCCTTGATTTCCAAAGGAAATGCAGAACTTTCTTTCATCAGAAAACATAACTTTGGACCACTCAGCATCAGTCCAGTCCTTTTTGTCCTTGGCCCAGGCGAGACGCTTCTTGCGCTGTTTCTTGTTCAAGAGTGGCTTGACACACGGAATGCGACACCTGAATCCCATGTCTTTCATGAGTCTCCTCGTGGTGGTTCTTGAAGCGCTGACTCCAGCTGCAGTCCACTCTTTGTGGATCTCCCCCACATTTTTGAATGGGTTTGTCGTCACAATTCTCTGCAGGGTGCGGTTATCCCTAGAGCTTGTACACTTTTTTCTACCACATTTTTTCCGTCCCTTCGCCTGTCTGTTAATGTGCTTGGACACAGAGCTCTGCGAACAGCCAGCTTCTTTAGCAATCACCTTTTGTGTCTTGCCCTCCTTGTGCAAGGTGTCAATGATTGTCTTTTGGACAGCTGTTAAGTCAGAAGTCTTCCCCATGATTGTGGTGCCTTCAAAACAAGACTGAGGGACCTTTTAAAGGCCTTTGCAGGTGTTTTGAGTAAATCAGCTGATTAGAGTGGCAGCAGGTGTCTTCTATATTCAGCCTTTTCAGAATATTCTAATTTTTTGAGATACCAAATTTGGAGTTTTCATTAGTTGTCACTTATGAATATCAAATTTAAATGTAATGAACATTGGAAATACATTGGTCTGTGTGCATTGCATGAATATAATGTACAAGTTTCACGTTTTGAATGGAATTACTGAAATATTTTCAACCTTTTGATGATATTCTAATTTACTGGCCAGCACCTGTAAATAGCAGTTCAACATGTGTGAACCAGGGCGGATTAGAAAATAGCTCTTTTAGCCCCGTTGGCTTGCGTTCGTTTTTTTGTTCTTCCGGGGACCCATGAGCCGCCCGGAAAGGGAGGAGACAAACAGCCCTCAAGGACCAGGACCGGTTTAAATGAGCCTGGTTGTTGTGTTGTGAATACAAACATGTCTCTGCTGCAGGTGTGACCTGTGCGGGCGCTCCTACCGCCATGCTGGTTCTCTTCTCAACCATAAGAAGTCGCACGCTGAAAACCTCCACCACTGCACCCTGTGTCTGCAGACCTTTCCTGACCCTCTCACCTTGCAGATACACTCACAGATGAAGAGGCAGTGCTGCCCAGAATGTGGGAAGACCTTCTGTCTGGTGGCACACCTGCAGAGCCACATGGAGGTGCACCTGAAGGATCAGGCGGCGGTCCGTGGCATCTGCAACGCTGCCAGTTACCAGCAGCACAAAACTCCCTCCGTGCATGGTGTGGAGGAAGCCGAGAATAACTTCTGGGACTCAGAAGTAAATCAATCCACGGACACGGATCAGACTCCCAACCAGCTTCCCCACATTCCAGATTGTGTCTCTGATTGCCAGAGTAACAACGCTTCTGTCACAGAGGAGAAGAGCCACGTCTGTGAGCACTGCGGCCGCTCTTACCGCCACGCCGGCTCCCTGCTGAACCACAAGAACAGCCACAAGATGGGTTCTTTCTTCTGTTCTGTGTGTCACAAAGAGTTCACCAACCTGATGGCTCTCAAGAACCACAAGCGCATTCACACGGAGCCAAAGCGCTACCAGTGCCTGGACTGTGGCAAGGCGTTTCGTGTTTCCACTCAGCTCATATGCCACCGGAGGATACACACCAAAGAGAAGCCCTTCGCCTGCCCGCTGTGCAACAAGAGCTTCTCTAGCAAATCCAACCTGCGGCACCATCAGAAGTTGCACCAGAGCTCTGCCCAGACCTTAGACTCCTCCTTTAGCATGGATGCTAACACCTTCATGGACCTGGACATGGAACCTTTCTTATAAACTAAGGTTCTTGGACGTGCAGGAGGAAGTGAAAGGGGTTCTTCGTCAACAGTTGTAAAGCAGTATTTCTCCAGTTTTTAGAACTTGTTTTGTGTTCTAAACACAAGCTTGTTTGAAGAAGTCCACACTTCAAAACTGGTTTTTAATCTTACCTCATCATCTCTGTTATGTTCCCACAAGATTCATCAATGACTCGTGTTGTTCTTCAGCGTACAGGGTGATGACAGCATCAGACTCTGCTTGTTCCTCTGTAACACACCAACATGAACAGGGCCCTACGTCCGTGTACTTACAGGAACAGTTTGTAAAACACAACCTTTTGCTGTGTCTAACCGTGCCCAGTGCCTCTGTAAGTCACATAGGAAACTAAATATACAAATGATATAACCTGTGAAGCATTTATTTAGCTGTTATTACTGAAGGACTGTTCACCTTGCTTTGGTATTTCACACACAGTAGCCTCTGTACCTCCTGGGTGTGTGTCTGAGAGTCAGCGAACACACAACCAGATTGTTGTCCTGCTAATTATATCAACTATATGCGCAAACTGATGTATTTATTTATGCATAGGAGTCAACGTGCAAACTTTATTAGGAGAATGTTTTATGAATGCTGTTTTAGATCATGTAGCCTTTCAGAACCTTCTCACGGGTCAACATTTAGCACACGAGCTGAGGCTGGAGTCTGTTTTGGTCTTGCTCTGGTTAACCCTGCTGCATGGAACACTGGAGATGATCAGCAAAGGGTTTGTAACTCACTCGTGCCATTTTATTATGTTTTAGCTTGTGCCATCAGTCACTCCAACCAACGTACTGCTGCAGCTACTCTCACAGTGCATGCTGGGGTTCTGTTGATGTGCCAGTGCCTAAATTGTAAGTCGACTGTAGTAGTTTTATTTAAACAAACCTCTTCTCACTGAACCTCTCCTGCTGATTTATGTAGTAGTTTCATTCTTTAGGTGACAAACATTTAAAGTAGGTAATAATTGGAGATGAGTTCCCTTATAGTCATCCTCAGAAATGTTGCATATCAGACGTGAATCTAAGCACAAGTATTAATAGAAACCACACAGAACGCTGATGCTTTGTAAATTTTGTCTTTACTAACCTGCCACCACCCAAATCATCACTGTTTCTGTTCTTTTAGCTTTGTGCGGTTAACAGAACTGGACAGATGGCCTTTGTTCCTGTAACCACCGATTATTCTCATACCGTAAGCATTGCTCGTCACTCGCCAGAAGTATGAAATACCTCAAAACCCTGCCTACAACTGCTACTTGATGCCTCACACTCATGGGTTATTCAGAATATACACTGTAAAAAAGTGTTAATGAGGTTGCATCTGTGTCAATATTGCCTTTGTGGCACGGGTTCCGGTGTGCTGATTGTCTTCATATGTTCATTTGCACATGCGTGTGTCCCTAGAGAGGGCAGGACGTCCTTGATGTTTCAGACTTTTGTTTGTTGGAGTTGAAAAACCATGGGGAGCCGAAGTCTCTTCCCTTTCCAGTCGGATCATGGGTCCCTACAAGAACGAGAAAATAGGGCTGGGCAATAGCTCGAAAATGTATCGTTATTGAAATTTCTGACTTTTATCAATATGATTTTTCCCATGACAATAAGTTTGATAATAAAAAATAAAAACATGTGTAGGTTGGCAACATTCATGGCCCTTTAAGAAGCTGTACCACGTGAAAATGTAACTCAGCGTAATACACGTGACAGCCCCATCTAGTGGACAACTTTTGTTTCTGCGCATACCTGTAGTTGTCGTTCAGTTATCATTATCGAGGTGAAATCCTCAATATATTGTGATATTGATTTTAGGCCTTATCGTCCAGCTCTAAAAGAAAATGAATGCAAGTCAAACGGGCTAACGATTTTAAAATAAGCGCTTTTATCAAAATGTGTCTTTAAAATTCACAGACATGTTACATCACATAACCAACGGGATTATGGAAAATAGCATTTTTATCCCCATTGACCTGCATTCATTTTTCAAATTCCATGGTCCGGAAGTATGGTCGTGACTTAGGCTCCCTGCTCAGCTGCGATAAGTCACCCCAACTGGTGTGTGGGCTGTGATGTTTAAAGCAATACACGCATGTTTGATGGCCTACTGGTATCAGATTTCCACCACTGCTTGCATCTCCCAGTTAAATTATACTAAAATCCTAATAGATTAGAAACTTAAAGGGATTTTCTGGCTCCTCTTTAAACATCTATGTCTTTGTTACCTATTGTGTTGTTTCTGTCATTTTTTCAATTACCTTTTTTATCTTTGTGGTGCGAGGTAGCTCAGTGGGAGAATCCTTAAATTTGTTGTGCTTCTGGGCATAATGACAATAAAGGACTATTCTAAACTGTGATGTGTGTTTTTGTGTAAAAGTTGTAAATAATTATCTCACTTGTTGTAAATAGCTTCCTGAATGGCTTCTGGAGAAATGTTGAAATGAAAGTCCTACGAGCTAACGGCTAGTTGGAGTGCAGCCAAAACTTGTTTGCTCCTGAAACTGCTCTAAAATCTTTATTTTATAAACCTTTAAACCCCCATTTTTATGGATTAGATTGATATTGATGAGTGTAAACATCAGCAGCCACATCAGAAGTAGGCCCATCTGGTGCATCCAGGGGTTGCAAATGGGTTCTGTTTATAAAATAACTATTTTAGAGATTTAAGCAGTTCTGTCAGCCCAGAAGAATTTAAGCTCTATTTCTCCAAACAAAGGCTGTTCAAGAAGCTATTTTCTTATATGGATACATTTTTTATAACTTTTACACACACATACACACTTTGAAGTGGTTGAAAAATCCTTTAAACTAGCATTTTTTTTTACACTGGTGATTTTCAAAGTGGGGAGCAAGTCATGCACATTTCAGTTCAACATGTAAACGAACATATTTTTGCAGTTTTCTTCTTTTTGGCACTTAATAGTCACACTCCTCTTTAGTCAATCACCATCACAACCTGGTATTGCGGTGGTGTGTGTGTGTGGTTTCAGAGACATGTAAAGTGTACATTTGAAATGAGTGCTGATGGAACCGTGTGCAGGATGATTTACTTCAGAAATGGAAAACACTGTTTGATTAGTTATCTAATAAAAAGATGCATATACCACACATTTCAATTGTTTTTTGTGCACAGGTGCATTTTTCATATTTGTACTCAGAAATATTTTTTAATGTATTCATTAAGATGGACGTAATACATTTTTGCAGTCTTTGTTTAATCAGAAACGGCATGTTAAGATGGCCGACAGTGGCAGAGGAGTTAAATGTCTACTCAGCAACCAGAGGGTTACAGGTTCAAGACCCGCTCAGTCTGTCACTGTTGTTGTGTCTTTGAGCAAGACACGTAACCCATTGCCTGCTGGTGGTGGTCAGAGAAATCCTATCAAACACAGGCCATTTGTAATAAAGCTGTCTTTAAGTCAGACCTTTCACTTATTAAAGAATAATTACAAAATAATTAAAGTTGAAACTACTTAATACACTTCTGTTCCCCAGTAGATGGGCCATGAACTGCTATTGGTCACATTCATTGGTCGGCATGTTGTTTTATTTTGAAAAATGTAATGACTACACATATATTAAAATATAAATAGAAAAGTTCATATTTAAATTATATATGAAATAAAAACATGTTTAGGTTATGTAGTTTAATTTTTACCATTGTGCACCAGGACCCCACCCCAAAAATCTGAGCTCTGACCTTATAGTCATTAAAAGCTGTCGTCAGATTTCAAATGCATTAAAAAAAAAGTACTTTTGTTTTTCTTCTAATTTTTTTCAATGACAACACCTGCAGCCTCAGTGGAAATTGTCAGTTTTATTGTGAAAATATATTTGCTACAAGAAGCAGTTTATAGGTCTGAAGTTAGAGGGGAAAGGTAGTACACGTACGTAAAATAAAACATCACAAAGGAGGCTAAAGGAAATAAAGGCAGGAAATGTTAGTCATTGCTCAGTATCATCATGGCTGGCCTGGTGGAAGTTTTACAAAAATCTTCACGTCCCTTTGAATTGTGCTTGTCCACTCACAGTCGATGCATTGCTACACTGCAAGATGCTTCAAAATAAATAATATAAACATCTAAATAAACAAACGTATTTGTATGTGAAATGTTCCCCCATGCTGCTCAAGTTTTAAAAGAAAAAGACCTGAAACATGTTTTTTTGTGAATGTTTGTTAGGAAGTCTGTAAGGAAAAAGAAAAGAAACCCAGTCCAACATGTCTTCTGCTGTAAAACTACAAACAACCTCACAATGACGAGCATTTGTTTCACCTTGGAGGTCAAAGTTCAACAGCAAATACCGCGATTGTAACGTTCCCACTAAATCCCTGTAGGTTCTGTTCTTCTCTACAGAACATTCCTCGCAGCATTCCCACATGTTAGCAGTTTGGGATCGTATGTCTAGTGTTTCAAGCGTCCTGTCCTATAAGCACAGACGCGGTGATGTGAATGCTGCGGCTGCACCAAACAAAACTCCACCTCCTCTAAAACTTGGTAACTACAAATATTAAAAATGCACTAAGGGAATGACCTGAAAGACAGAAGGTGTTGGTCTCAGGAGACACAGTAACAGTGCATGAGTAGTTTGTTCCCTTTTCCAGCAGCTTCATCGCTGCATCAGCTGCTCAAGAGACCAGGTACGGGGACATTTCTGGCAGGGACAGAGAATACATTTCATCTGAAGCGAGCTACATTCAAACGGCCTTAATGTACCTCACCGTAAGGTCTTCCTCACATGTACTTTTAGATGCTGCTATCTGTGGTAAAAGCGGGCGATGGAGCCAGTTTGAACCCGCCGGGTCAAACTGCAGCTCGGCTCAAAGCCTCCACCGTGTTACATTCACTAAAGTCCTGCTGGGAAACAGCACAACCCCCGTCACAAGCTGCAGTTTTAACGGAATCAAACATCATTGGACCCACAGGCATCCTTCAGACTCAGTTAAATGAAAACAAAGGCACTGGAACTCTAAACAACTAGTAAGGTTGTTTCTATACCTACGAAGGTTCAAAAGCTGCTCTTCGCAAGTCCCGTGTTGACCGGCGTGCCCTCACCAAGCTTGAGAAGGGAGCAGACCTCTTCACCTAAGTCTATTCAATTAAAAAGGTCTGATTCTGGTCAGATTGTGCCGTAAAGTTCAGGTGCACAGCTCATCACCCAGAGGTTCCTCCGTTTGGCTCCTTGTTTCTGTTTCCACAGATGAGGCTGAGGAGAGCAACACACAAACTCCGTTAGATCCCACAGCAGGTTCAATGGTCTGGAACTAAATAATGATCTGATTTAACTAACGTAAAGAGCCCAAATTCTCCAGGAAAGCACTTATTTTGGTTATATTTTCAACTTATTTAGTTTTTATGCTTTTAAACTGAAAATAATATAAATAAATGGCAGCAGATTAGAATAAAATAGTCTACCGGTTAGCATCAGGAATGCACCGAACCCAGCAGAAATCAGATCATGTTTTTTCTTTGTCCTTAAACAAACCAAAGCTAAATATTTAATGTGCATTATTTTAGCTTGTCTAATTGTAGGTTTATAATGAAAAAAGATCTGGGTGATTACTTTCTCCAATAAAATCTCAGAAGGCAGAAAACTCTATTAAAATAAAACATGCATCTGGACCTCTGATGCATTTGAACGTTTTAGCCTGAGCTGCAGCTGTAATAACGTGAGGAGATACCTACTCAGCTGTTTAAGCTTGATAAAGCGGCCCCGCTGTCTCTTCAATGGGTTCTGTAATCAATCAAACAAACACATTATGAGTCCAGGCGTCTCCAATAACGTCTCTGATGACGTTATTCTGCACTAGAACGCTGAGCGGCACCACCCATACAGCCATGAAAATGAGCCACTAATAGTTTAATCATTTAAACCTGTGTATCCTGCTGTCTCAGGTAAATAAATGTTGTGTGAAAAAATAACTTATTAGTGTTTCTCTCTGGAGGTTTGGAGGGTTAACCTGTCAGACTTAAATACTGCATCCAGAGTTTATCTTTGCAAATATTAAAGTTACATTTTAGACTCTACAAAACAAAAGTTTTATTTTTACCCCGTAGAGGTAGTTTGTGTGACTTGCTTCGATGCACCATGACACAGACGATCAGCGCAGCGCTGATGAGAACGACGGCCAACACTGAAAAACTAGTTATCGCCGCCAATTTCCACACATCAGAAGTCTTGTCCACAGACTTGCCTGGAAAATAAAACATCAGTAGAAAAGGGTCAGTTTCTATTAGATGGGATGATACAACAGTGGCGTGTCTAGATCTATTAAAATGGGGTGGCCCAGGTGAGGCACAACTTTGTGCATGGGTGGCACCAATGGTTATGCTTTTTTGTTTTACTCTCAAGCCTTTTGTAGACAATGAAAAGCCTATTTAAAGGTAAATTAGAGTGGTGGCACCTGGGGTGGCCAATCAGATTCCAAGGGTGGCATGTGCTACCCCAGGCCACTCCCTGGATACGCCCCTGTGATACAATCTCTGTTTCTCCAAACGGAGGATTAAACAGTCATCTATGACAACAAAAGCATAACACAAACCAACGTTCTGTGCATAATCAAGGGAAAATAAGAACTGTGTGACAAAAATATTTCATTATTAATTTAAAATTGCTTTTTGCAAACAGATGATGAAATTGTATGATTAGCTCCATTGCTCTGGAAAAGCACAAACTAAAAGTAAGCAAACCACAATGATTTTGCAGCGCTCACATGTGTTGCATGACGGGGTCTTTGGGTACTGCTTGCAGGAATCACAAGGCACGCAAACTCCCAGATCTGAGTTCCAGAACTCTGAGCTGTGACACTGACCTGCAGACACACAGCACGCCTCTGTTTAGATACACCATGCAACAACTGTGATAGAACAATAATACATGGCAAAACAAATAAGTGCTTTACATGAGACTTAAATACAAATTATAGTGTTGTGAAAAAGTAACTGAATCTGGAGGCAACCGCAACTATCTAGTGTTTGTGAAAACTGGGAATGAGGCACACATCACTGTGGAGGAATTCTGCCCCACTCTTTTTGACAGAATAGTTGTAATTCAGCCACATTGGAGGGTTTTACAGCATGAAAGCCGGGGCAAGGTCAAGCGTCAGATAGTGGGTGTGTCCAAACTCAGGCTGCATCCTTCGTCGGAAGGATTTGAAGGCTGATTACTTCACAGCGAAGCAACGAAGGCTGGCCAAAATGAAGAGTCCTCACTAATCCAACCCTCTTTTCCCCCAACTCTTTCCCAGTGTATCCTTCACAGCTCACCATATTCCAAGGTGCATTTCTCGTTGAATGGGAAATGGCGAACTAAAATTACAGTTATAACAGTAAAATAAGTTTAAATGGTTAGGTTTAGGGCTTTAGTCATTTATCTTTCAAGGTCATTTTAAACAATAATCATTTTACAGTCATTATAAAGAAGCTCTCACTTTAAGTACAGCTGCTAAACTGCTTCAGGATTTTAAAAGTAATTATAAAGTTTCGCAAGATGTTGAGCTCATTTTCTGTAGCTGCTGTTCATGGTCATGTCCGTTGCTAGGTGACAGGACATTCACCAAGGTAGGGGCGGGGCTAAATCTGAAGGCTAGACCATCCAAATTTACTGCTGCTTTCTTCAGGGTCTACCTGGTACGGTTGCCCCAATCCCAATACTCGCACTGCATCCTGCAGTATTCAGCAAAGTGCACTTGGAGGAAGTGCGCAGTAAGGCTTCGAGTGTGTAGTACACAAGTGTGCAAATACTTGCCGAATTGAGACAGGGGGCATTGCGTCATCAATCGCAACACATGCCGGGATGCTGGTCGATGAGCTCTGTGAAGCTGACCCCCCGTCAGCTTCACAGAGCTTGGTCGATGTGATATTTAAAAAATTTTTTAACAACTTTCAAAAAATGTATTATTTGAAATAATTTTACATTCTTTGCTGCTTTGGCTAAACGTTTTAGAGCATCAACTAACCGTCCTAAAATTAACTAATAGAAAATACACATTTTCAGAAAAAGAACTTGAGCCTGGTCTCCCGCAGCAACGGATTGTGGGTAATACACTTCACCCAAGTCCGCATCCTTGCAGACTTGGGTGAAGTGAGGATCAAGGGCGCAAAAGGGGTGTGAACAACTTCCGCACTAGAGAATCGAGACACACTCGTACCCCTGGTCGGGATCGCGCAATTGAAGGGTGCAAGTGTGGAAGTGCAAGTATTGGGATTGGGCCATTGAATTCTCCTTCAGGATGTTCTGCTAGAGAGCAGAATCTATGGTTACAGCTGGTGGTCCAGGTAATGAAGCAGCAGAGCAGCCCGAGACAATCACATTACCACCACCATGCTTGACTGTGTGTGTGCTGTTACTGTTCTAGAGCTAGTTTTACTCCAGATGGAACGGAGATCTTCCAGATGTTTTTGACACATGGGACTCAGGTTTTGACACTCTCCTATGATGCAATTTTTGGCATTTTGAAATGTTCCAATATTCTAAATTTCATTTAACTTCTGTCTTTTTGACAGTTTCTACAAACCATTCCTCACCTTAGTTTACAGCAAAACTGCTTCAGGATTAATAACAGATTAGGCAATGACATTGGACTAATATTCACAACTCTGTACCTGTATGTGTCTGAAACTAGATCGGTTTTGGTCACGACATTCTGTTTTGATTAGCCTACGGCCTAACGTCTGACCTGAGCATGACACGAGATGGTGTTTCATTTATTTCATTTTTTGTTTTAATCTGAAATGAAACTGGGAAATTCCTCTGAGTTGCGCCCGCTGACACAGACAAGCAGTCGGTCACTTTTGGTACGTGAGACTGTGAAAAAACAAGACGTGTGTGAAAACACAAACCTCTTCCTCTCAACATGGTTGTTGTGGTGTGCATGAGCGAATTCCAGAGAATAAAAAGTCTCTGCTAGGGGAAGCCTGGCTGCTGAACAATTCGCCTGAATGCATAAGGCATAAGGTGTGAAAGTAGTTTATCGCCTGCTAGCTGATGCCCTGACGCCAAAGCATGCATGAAAACACGACAGTCTCAAAAATCACAGCAGTACAGGTAACGAGGAAGCATGAGCGACATTTGATGGAGAACACGATAATCTCCCTCCTCCCCGGTGTCACGCTTAGATTTGCATGTGTACCCGTTTTCCTGTATAAGAAGGAAGCACCCCAGGCCTGAAGTGAGTCAACTTTTCGTGCTAAAACTGAGAGGTGAAATCACCACAGAGGGTAATCCCAAAACCATCAGAGGGGCGTGTGACGTAAACAAAGCTGTTTGAGTGAGTGTGTGGGAGCTGCAGCAGCTGCATCAAAGACAAAAGGCACGAAGGGATTACTGTGGTTTCAGCTTCAGCGGAAGACTTTTGAACTGAGTTAAGTCAGAAGAGGAAAAGGAAAGAAACTGTTTGCAGATGTAATTGATTAATAAAACTCAAAACCCTTCATGACAATGAGTCTGTCTTGTGTCATGTTTACAGTTACTTGGATTATGGAAAACAGTCCGTTTGGTTAACTTAACACGATCAAATGGTTTAACACTATAGAGTTCCCATTTTAAGGAGAATGCAAGCACCAATTTAAGTCAACTGGTGGCAGAGTAATATCATTAAAACTTGTAATACAATCAGTGGCGACTAATATCCACCATCAGGTATCAAATCTATATTTTTGTAGCAGTCAGAAAAAAATATAGTTGACTCATCAGTCACAGGGAGAAAACATTAACAGGCAGCGCTGCCATAAAAGCAGAGAAGAGCCAGGATGCTGAGGCAGGAAGTCAGTAGGGATCCTGTTGATGTACGATCACCTTTTCTGTCTAAATGTGAGTTCAGCTGTTAAAAGTGACGGAAGTGTTTGTCACTCTTGAGTCTGAACAAAGTAGAGCATGAAAATCAGAATGTGAACAAAATAATTATTTATTTTTAGATTGTTTGAAGCCAAAATTCAAATGTGAGTCATTACAGTCTCATCTGAAGGTGAGCAGTAGTGACACGCAGTGGTGGGAGAGGTTTTCTGGAATGACAGTAACATTTGCATAGTCACTGAAGCATGAGCTTCGTTTTTGTTTCTCAAAATAAAACTGAGTCAGAGGTTTTCTCATCATCAAAATACAATCACTCCTTAGTTTTATGATTTTTTATTAATTATTTGGGTTCAAATAACATGATCGTTTTCTTTAATACAGCCATTTAGGAGAATTTTCACCATGTAAATGAACCAAACAATATGCAACTGTAGTTAAGAGAGAGAGAGATTTTTTTCTGACCTTCATTTCAATCTGATAAATTATCACCCTGATCTTGAATCTCAGAGAACCAATAACCCTCAGTATTCACAGTCCAAGTGATTGTTACAGAAACGTGTTCCTGTATGTTTCTCAGATGAAATTCCACTGTTTTATACAACTCTCTGACTTTTGATAGAAATCAACCTTGATGAAGGAATTGAGATGTTTTAATCCAAAGCAAAATGCTTTTCTTTTACTTAAAAAAAGTCACCAAGGGCTTGATCTAAGAAATGTTGATTCCTTCAGTGGCAAACTGGGATTTACCAGGAAGATATTTTATTTCCTGATCTTTTCTTCCTTTCCCACAGCATCCATGACACATGCGTTAATGAGTGACAACAACCTGGGCCAGGTGTGTCAATTCTCATTTTTGTGCATCAAATAAACCACATCCCAACTTGTGGTGATGCCTTTACTAATCAATTTGTCCTAAACCACACATGTTGATGGAAGTGCAGCCTTGTGTCATGCCAGATCCACTGCAGCAGAAGTGTTTACATCTACTTGATTGGTCTTATGACTCACATCCAGAGGAAATGAGAACTTCTAATCCAGAGCTGTCTGACTAAACCTTGTGTTATCTCTCCTTTTGTTAAGGCAGCTGCAGCCAGAAGATGCCGGCATGCTCACACAAAGTCATGTTTGTGGCACTTTGACCTCAGGCTCTTTGCTTACATTACAGCCACATGCTCAGACCTTCGGAGACGCTCCTTCCTGGAGCAAATCTGGACTTACTGACTCACTTCTTAGCCTCTATTGGCTGAAATGTGTCAGTTCATGTAAGCAGCCCTAAATCACCCCAAAGGGCTGGAGCTCTGGGAGGAAGTGACTGGTGTTTGACCTCTGATCTAACCCAAACCTGAGAGGCATCTTGAGCAAATTTCACCAAACACAAACCTGAAGCTGTTTTCTGTGAGGAACTAAAAGTTAGGAGTTTTGGGTTTCAGGTGTGTTTCTGTGCAGAAGGGGTGTGGAAGTGAAGTGTTTTATCACGAAATGGAAAGAGGCGGCTGCAGCAACAGCTGATGTCCAGATGTAGAAATGGTTCAACCATAAAAATTACATTTGGGGGGAAAACGAAACTGACATGTTTAGTCATTTAATACTTTTAGATGTTGATGTTTTTAGATGCCAGTGAGTCAGGTTCTCCTTTGGGATTGATCCAAACGTATAGGACCGATTATAAGCAGCCATTGTTGTTTCAAGAGATGGTAAAAGGCGTCTTTACGCAAAGCGGACGCAGCCTGCGCCACCTACCCAGGGGCGCGGATGGCTGCGGTAAGGCGATCGGAATGCGGAACCGGTGAGACACGCAGCTGGTAAAGGAAGCGGTTCTGTAAACAGCCGCTATCTGGGCTCCTTGAGCTCCATCAGGACAACAAAGACACAATTGTTTCAAACCAACTCGGGAAAAGAAACAGAATGACTTCATTGAGCTGAAACGTTGAACAGTTTTAGTAAAGAAACAAAGTTGTGAGGGAAAAAACAAGATCGTTTTACTCACTTATCTCTGCGCTCAAGCCATGGAGACTGGTCAGAGCCGCTAGAATAAAGACGCAGGGTGCGCAAAGAGCGGTGGAAACCATGCTGGACGCGGATGGAGAGCTGCTCGCTGTCGGCACCACGGTTCCCAAAAGTTCATCTGATTAACAATCCGTGCTGGATTTTCAGCATGGAAAAGCGAGCATCAGAGAGTGAGTCATGCGGAGGAGTCTGCGCCTTGCTTTAATAACGCACACACCCACGCTAAACAGTTCAACTCCTATGAGTCATTTCCTATCTGCTCTCTCTCTCTCTCTCTCGCTACGCACAGGAAGCCCCGCGCGCAGCTTCACGTGTTTCAAGTGAAAGTTTCATCTAAACCACTTAAGCCATGGAAGTTTCACATATTTCATATTTACGTTCACATCCCACCCGTTTTTCTTGCCTTTTCACTGTATGATCCGGATTTATGTTGTTCTCATTGTTATTACCACGCCTGTCGACGTCATTCCCAGCGCGTGCCAAAGTACACAAGTCTCTGGCTGGGGTCTGAGAGGAACAGCAACTCAGGCAGAAACAGATGACACCCACCAGTAAAATAATCTGCTTTCTAAGCTAAAGTTTGCAGACTTCAGAAGAAACTTTGTGCCCCAAACAACATTCAAGGCAATAAAAGTAAACTTCATTTTTCTGATAGAAGCAGTGTCCCTGACTCAGGGTGGTGTTATTAATGCCTGGGCTTGGGTGTAGCCTGCTGCTGCAGCACAAATATGCAATAACAAAGCCAGTGGACACAGTATCAGGCTCACCCCAGTCACAGCACTGTCTAATGAGAACCATACATCTGCACTTTCTGGTGATGCAAATATATGAATGTGTTCAAACGAATGCCCAGTTATTTCACCACATGATGTCCAATTCCTGCAGGAAGTCTGAGCTAACTGTTCCCAAATGCCTAATACAGGTTTTCTTTTTTCCTTTCTTCTCCTTCCCCGCTAATCTCTGCAGCCTGGGACTTCTAGAGTGGTGTGAACTGCCTTTCCCACAAGAACTAACGTCAAACAGACGCTATGCAAACTCTTTGTAAATATTTCACATCATCAAATTGGAGTGAAAAACAACAAAAAATAAATAAATAAAAGAGGAGGGGGCATGTTTTTGCACAGATGTTTTTGTACTCCGCTGTCACGTCGAACCTTTAGGAATAAAAGCACTCGAGGGGGACTTGGAGCTGCACTAAGAACACCCATATGAGCTGACTTTCCACTGCAGTGATTTCATCAGTAATGAGCCACTATAAGCTGCAGATGTTGTGTCAACCTCTCCAACAGGAACCATGGCAACATAATGAACTCATGCACACAAGCCCAGCTTGCCCAAGGTGATCCAAACACTCCTGTATGTGCTGATCCGCTGCCAGACTCGCTGATGTCTCTCGGGCATTGTTAATACTATAGCCCAAGCAGAGACGTAAGACAAATCTGGCTGTTAGATTGGAAACACATTTAGCTTTAAACATGCAAACCTCCAGTCTGTAAGGGATGGCTTCTTTTAATTTAGAACTTTAAGCTTCAGCGATTTCAAATGACTTCCATAACCAGCAGGACAAAAGCGTTCAAAGAAACACTTCATTACGATCAAGCATGTTCCACTGCACTTTTTCTATACATTAAAAAGCTTTAAAAGTTGGCCCTGACGTGTAGTATCAACCAGAACGGCTCTGTGGGTGTTTATTAACTACATCACAACACTCTTGGTCAGATATATCACTAGGTTTGGTCACTGAATGACAAAAATGTGACACGAGTCTTTTTTTTCCTCAAAAACAGGGATACACTCATTCCTTATCCCAAACATGTCTACAGCGTGTAATAGATCTTCAGTTCTCCTCCATGTTTTCCCCCTCCTTTGGTTCTGTCTTCAATTTTCTTTCCTTTGCTCCACTGCTGGGCGACCTAGGTGATGTAGATGCGATGAAAGTCATTGGCTCCAAAGGCACAGTTACATTTGGGGCACTTCCTCTGTCGGGTGTCGTAACGCATCTTCAGACATTCGTAGCAGAAAACGTGGAAACACTTGGTGAGAACCGTCTCCTTGTCTCGCGTGTTGCAGCAGGGGCACCGCAGCTTGGCCTGAGGATGGATAAATACACGTGTGTGGGCTGTTACTGACATGCCAAAGCTTTTATCACCTCTAGGGACTGGATGGGTTTCTTTAAGGGTGTAACAAGTCACAGGTGTGAGTACTGAGAGCACTGTGGTTCTGAGAAGGCTTAAGGCCTCTTTATGGTCCCGAGTTTCCAGAACAACCACAAAATTGTTGCAATTAGTATTTTGACTGTTGTTTGCTAAACTGAACTGTTTTCCTCCCACTATGAGCTGGATTCTTTTGTGACCAGTAAGAACATTTCTGTTCACCTTGTACTGATTGATCTCCTCTTGTAGGATCTCGTCCGCGTCAGAGTACACCTCCACCTTCTTCTGCTTCTCCAGCTTCCGCCTCAGCCTGGACAGATCCTCCTGGGAGACCGTGAGGAAGAGAGTTGTTAGAGCTGGAACTAAATGTCTTAACCAAAACCAAATGTGTTTAATCGGAACCTTGAGAGCCACTAAATTCGATTTGGGGTAATACATCCCCAGGCGTGGGGATTCGGCGTACCTGTGCTCGTTTCAGGTTGCTGCTCTCCCTCTCCCGAGCGGTGCGGTTCTCAGCCACGGAGACCTGGATCTCCTTCAGCTTGCCCTGTGTGTGCTCCAGCTGCACCTTCAGGTCCTCTGCCAGCTGTGCAGCCTCCACCGCCTGCAGTGGGGAAGGAAGCGGGAACACTCAATAAAGAGACTTAACAATGAAAGTTTCAGAGTGGTAAAGTGGGGCAGTAGATCTGGACAAACTGATATGAATCTGAGTTTTGTGTCGTTCACCGTATGTTAACGCTCATAGGTTACTGAAATATTTCAGTAGCGCTTGTTGCCAAACAACAAGATTTCAAATAAGCTCAATGACTTGCATTATAAAGGTATTAAGATTATTAGTGTAAACACCAATATCAGTATCATACCTGCAAACTCAGAACACCGGCAAATCGGACCAATGTTTGTTGTCATCCCAGAGCTCATATGGGCTTTTAATAACTTTTTTTTGTCTTCAATACAGATTTTAAGCTTCTAGCTAAACCTTCTCCTGTCTTAAGACGGTAGTGTTTATAAATCAGGGATTTCACACACAAACTCTGTTGACGTCGCAGGGAGGCCCAGACTTCCCTCTCTCCAGCCGCTTGGGCCAGCTCCTCCAGGGAAATCCTAAGGCGTTCCCTGGCCAGCTGAGAGACGTAGTCCCTCCAGCGTGTCCTGGGTCTTCCATTAAGTCTTCTCCTGGTTGGACGTGCCCAGTAAACCTCACAGGAGGCATCCTAATCAGATCTCAACTGGCTCCTCTCGATGTGGAGGAGCAGCGGATCTACTCCAAGCCCCTCCTGGGTGACCAAGCTTGTCACCCTAAGGGAGAGCCCAGCCACCCTATGGAGAAAACTCATTTTGGCCGCTTGTACCTGCCATCTCGTTCATTCAGTCACTACCCAAAAAGCAAAAAAGATGCCCTCCACACCTTGGCCGTGCCGAGAAATCCTGTCCATAAAAGTTATGAACAGAATCGGTGACAAAGGGCAGCCTTGGCGGAGTCCAACTCTCACCGGTAACGAGCTCGACTTACTGCCGGCAATGCGGACCAAGCTCTGACACCGGTCATACAGGGACCTAACAGCCCGTATCAGAGGGCCTGGTACCCCATACTCTCGAAGAACCCCCCAGAGGGCCACCCGGGGGACGCGGTCAAATGCTTTCTCCAAATCCACAAACACATGTGGATTGATTGGGCAAACTCCCAGGTACCCCTAAGGGTATAGAGCTGGACCAGTGTTCCACGGCCAGGACGAAAACCACATTGCTCCTCCTGAATCTGAGGTTCGACAATCCGTCAGACCCTCCACTCCAGAACCCCTGAATAGACCTTACCAGGGAGGACCACAGTCATTTTGACATAAACAGAAGAAAATAACATATCAAGATATTTATTGTTATTTCAAGTGCTTCAACATTTTTTGTGATATAGATTTTATGCCATATTGTCCATTCCTACTGCAAATGTACTAAAAATATGAGTAAAGTTGAACTTTGAACTCCACCCATTGTGAGATGTTGAAGCAAGTAATGAATGTTGTGAATACTCTCACAGCAAGTAATCAGTAATCACTCTCTGACTGTGATTGGCCAAATGATGATGTGTGACATGCTACAACAAAGATATTTTGTGAACAAGATGGATTCCCCTCCCCTCTCTGAAAAGGGAATCTTAGAGAGACAGACTGAACCAGACCCCACACCTCCTGAAAAACTCTTCGGAACTTAACGACTCACACGAATGCCGTATTTTATGTTTCACGAACTGTGATTTATAAGTGACAAGTCTTCACAGGAGCTAGCCGCTGGCACTAGCTCTGACACTCTTGCAACCTGTCAATCAAATCTAATTATTCATAATTTCAAGCGTTTAATTACACTTAAACGGAAGAGTTACAAGAAAATTCACCCCCCTCAGAGTTGTCATGAATGTAAACTAGATCTATTAAACCTAAAATCTTTTTTTAATCAGGCTGTAAACATGTTTATTTCTGCTGTGAACATGGCATTTTTAACATGGGAGTCAATGAGGATTTGCTCACTTCTGGCACCAGCCCCTAGTGGATGAGTGTGGAACTGCAGCTTTCACAACTTCTCTGTTGGCTTCATAAAATTCCCAGGATTGTGGGGGCTTGTTTGCCACACACACACACACACACACACACACACACACTCTTTCTCTCTCCTGGTCTCATGGCAACCAGGGGCATGCTGTGTGTGTGTGTGTGCAGCGTGCCGCACCAGAACATTTTGCCGTTTTTTAGCGGCTCAAGAGCCCTCAGAGTTTCATGGTGCAGCCCCCAACTGCTTCTCTAGCGTGATTTTTTTTTCCTCTTCAGCAGGTTGTTGATGTAATGCAAGGTTCTTTCATTGTCATGTTCAGATTTTTAATATGCAAATGTTAGACCTATTTTGATAAGTACACAGGGAAAAAAAACATACGCTTTGTGGCCTGTGAGGACTAGTGACTTGGCTGCTCTCACCTTCCTCTTGTTGAGTTCCAGTGCTTGGGTTCGGACAGCCAGCTCCTTCTCAAGAGCAGCCAGCGTGCTCTGGAGGACTCCCTCTTTTTCTTCAAGTTTCTGCACAACCAGCAACTGGGCATCCACCTTGAAGCAGAAGCATTCTGGCTCAGAAACACACTGACGAACGCTGTGTTTTTATGTAAAGATGGTCCAGCTCACCTGCGTTTTAAACGTAAGGACTTGATCGGCCAGCTCCTCCTTCTCTTCTTTCAGTAACTTGTAGATCTGGTTGGATTTGATTCGCTCACTCATCAGCTTGAAATTGGCATCGTCTTTCTCCCGTAACTGCTGCAGTAGCCGGCTGTTCTGCTCCTGCATGTCTTCAAAGGCCTGCCCCGTTACATCCATCTCACTCAGCAGGGCCTCCTCCTCCTTTAAAGACAGAAACGTGTCAGTGATGTAAAGGAAGAGCGGATATAATCTGTTATCACCAATCATTTACTCAAATGAAGTTCAGTAAACAGTTCAAATCCACACTCATGACATCCCTAATGTTTACAGAAGCTATACTAACTCCTGCTTTCTAAAAACTAGACATATATGTCAGGTGGGGCCTTTGACCCCTCCCTTCTCCTGGGACTTCTTTTGATGATATAGATCTTCGTCTCCCCTCTCCCTGCCACACCTGGTGTGGAGTGCGGTGCCTTGGTCTGCCTGGGTCGTGGCTCCCGGGTCAGGGAGTTTAAGATTTTTGGCGTCTGCCTGACCAATTCCGGTGGCTGTCTGGTGGGGTCTGGGTCCCTGGCCTCTGCTGGGTCCCCGGCGGGGGTGGTCGCCCCTGGGTCCCGGGCTCGGCCGGCTAGGGGGTGGGAGGCTGCGGGCGGGCCTGTGGGTTTGCCGCCGATATCTCCCAGGATTCTGCCGGCTGCTGGTTGTGGCCCCCCGGGGCGATCCTCTGTGCCTCTCGAGGGGGGCAGGGGCTTTTCTGGTCGCAGTTTCCCTGGGGTTCCTGTGCTCTGGGGCAGCTCCTGGATCTCTGGGACTTGGAGCTCCCTCCATCTCCTGCACATCTTTAGGGGGCAGATCTGTGGCCCCTCACACTCTCTATTGGACGCACCTATAGAGAAACCTTACATATACAAGCGCGTGTACACACACAGGTGCTCACATGGTGCTCTCAAAAATATGGACTTGGGCACGTTCAACACAGGTCTTACGGCTATGGTGGGCACTTAATGCACTGTGATTTATTATCGTGTGATTGTTCAGTTAAACAATGTTGATTATATATTTCTTCAAGTTGACTCAGTGATAGCTTGATCTTGTTGTATTGTTGTTGTGTCCCTTTTTTTTTCTTCTTCTCTCTTTCTGCAGGTCTAGAAGCAGACTCTTGTTCATTATTGTTTATTTTTGTGGACCCCCCCCCCCACCACCACCACACCTTTTGTCTCTTCCTTTCTCTTTCACCTCTGTCTCCGTGTCCGGTCGGAATTACAAAGCATTCAAAAAACAATAACAAAGTTTTAAGTATCAGGCGTGACATTAAAAGCAGACGCTTTGATGCTCTACCTGAGAGTAAATCTGTAAGGCTTGTCACCAGCATTCAGACATCATTTCTGCTTGCTTCACAGCCAGACAGGACACGGTAAAAAAAAAAAAAACATTACAAAATATATAAAAACTAGACATCCTAGAGTAGGGATCGCCAACTAGCAGCCAGGCAATCAGATTTAGTTTATGGTTGCATAACATCAGTAGCTGCTGTTTAATACGATCAATTGTCGCTGGTCATTTTAGAAATGTGGTAACAGGCTAATATCACTGGCTCTAGAAATAATAACACTAAAATACTTGAATGATTTAGAACAAACAAGCATTTTTTATTATTTAAGTCAGGTAGTCTAAATGACAGCGGGGAGGCTCGCACACATGCGCAGTGGGCATTATTTTACTCCAGTAATCCGAATGGCTGTGTACATGCACATCAATTGGAATGAGGATCGGACAAAACCACCTCTCTCAATCGGATTGAAACTTCATTCCGATCGGGCCGAATCAGATCAGAACATTTCGATTGACATGTTTACATGCAGAATTTTTTATCTGATTGGGCGTTCAATCTGATTAAATGTGCGCATGTAAACGTGGCTACTGTCACTTTAACTGCACCATCTTGGACCGGAAACATGACAGGATAACACAGAACAGCGCTACGCCCTCTGTTGTCCTGGCGGGGAATTGCTTTGCAACACTCCCCAGGGGACGGAGAAGTTTGAATGCAAAACGTCTCTGTCCATGCGTGCTTGTCTCTCCCTCATGGAGCTGACGGAGAAGTATAAATTAGGCTTTACATCATGCATCTTCAAACTCCCTCACCTGAGGTAGGACCTCTCCTCTAACCTCCTGCCTCCAAACTCACTAAATTCTGTCCACAAAGACAATGAACAGAACCGGTAACAAAGAACAGCCCTGGTGGAGTCCGACTCTCACCAGGAACAGGTCCGACTACCGTCACCGACGAGGACCAGCCTCACACGCTCTGAATAACTGAAAGGCCTTTAACAGAGTGGCCCTCATGGGGGACCCTGGAGGCCACAATCGTAAGCCTGTAACAGCCCATGTCTGTAACCTGGTGCCTATTGGCTTTGGTTGTACTTGATAAATGACCTATATGGAAAGGATATGTGTGAAATACAGTTAGGGGGTCATTTTCTTTGTTTCTGTTGTTGATTTCTGTGACCTAAGAGAAAGGTCTTATCACGTTAAGTATTGTTTTATTGTCCTGATGTCTTTAGAGGTGAATTAGGAGACCCTAACCCCACCCCCCAGTGGTACTCCCTCACCTGTCAGGAGGAAGCTGGAAGCAGGAGGAAGTGTGTGCACTCGGACGCTGCCGAGCGGTGTTATGGACTAAGGAGTATGGCACCAACAACAAGGGAGAGGCTAGTGGACTTTGTGGGACTTCTCTGACGTGCTGAAGGAGGAAGCTGAGAGCGTGTTGTTCTGTGAACCGCTGAAGCAGCGGCCTGTCGGGTCCTCAGCGTTACCGTGAGTAAACAGCTGATCGACGCAGTGTTTGCTGCAGCTGCTGTATACTGACCAAAATAAACGATAAACCTAGTTTCTCTTATTTTTTTGCCGAGTGGATTATGGACTTACATTTTCTTTTGGTCTTTTTGAACTGATTTTATCTGAACTGAACCGAACGCGACTCTCAGACCTTTCCATTAATTGTTATATATGTTGTGAAAAAAAATTCAATTTAATACACACACGCTTTCGCCTTATGATTATGTGATTATTTGGGTTTTTTTGTTTGTTTCAGTCCAGGTTAGGGTGATAAGCACTGCAAATTGTTTACATCCTTTGTGTTGTGAAGTCTGAGTGTTGCAAGGGAAAGTTGTTGATGATTGTAATTATTCCTTATGTCAGGAGAGAGACCTGGCTGCCACCCTGATTAGATCCCTTAGTTACACCTGTTTCCTTCACAAGCCTTCCTTAGACGCACCAAACACATGTTGCTGTGAGTTGTGGGTCATGATCGACAGAGCAAGATCAGAAACAGAGTTTGCCCCATCGGGTGATCGGGCTTTAGAGACAGGGTGAGGAGTTCAGACATATGGGTGAGACCCAGAATAGAGCTCCACGTTGAGAGGAGGCAGCTGAGCTGGTTTGGGCGTTTTAGAATGCCCCCTGGACACCTCCTAGGGGAGGTGTTTCCAGCATGTCCTGCTGCCAGGAAGCCCCTGGGTCACCCCAGGACACTTTGGAGGGATTATGTCTCCAAGTTGACCAAGGGAACCCTTGGGAATAGTACTGGTGGAGGTTGCCAGGGAAAGGGCGGTTTAGGCCTCTCTGCTGAAGCTGCAACACCTGCGACCCGGACTCGAACAAACAGGTGAAAACGGGCTAAGTTAACATTTAGTGTTTCTCATAGATTCACACCAAAACTGAATCATAAACCAATTCTGAATCACAAAATTCCCAAATACCTTCTGGTACTTGTGACCAATGGCTTGAAAATATACAAACATACCCACTTTATTTCATTTCATGCACAAAACTAAGATTTTGGTTCAAGCTGATCATTTACAAACCAGCGAGGACTCGTAAAACCGCCGATGAGCTCACTAACAGCTTGTTTATTAGATAGCTTGGGCGCTCTATAAACTCTGGCAGCTGACAAACACTCTGACTTCACAGCAGTCGAGTTTATAACTGATGAAAAGTTCGTCATGAAGGGTTGGAGGGTTACATTAACAGTGGGATTAGA
This sequence comes from Nothobranchius furzeri, assembly GCF_043380555.1. Lineage (NCBI taxonomy): Eukaryota > Metazoa > Chordata > Actinopteri > Cyprinodontiformes > Nothobranchiidae > Nothobranchius > Nothobranchius furzeri. Next base: position 31,902,706 of record NC_091756.1, read on the forward strand.
TTCACATCAGGTTTCAGTTCCTCCTCGGTTGTCTATGATTAGAGTTAATTCTCAGGCAAATGTGAGACTGCCTGTACCAGTTTCACAGAGCGTACCACAGCTGGCTGTTTAAATTCATCTGGGGTGTTACCCCCCAGGCTTAAATGGGACGTCAATGCAGAGCAGAAGGGTCATATTTTAATGAGTTTCAGCAAACACACCTGCTTGGTGGCAGCCAGTTTCTTTTGCAGATGCTCGATGGTCTCCTCGGCTACACGAATCTTCCTCAGAGCGTCTTCATCAGCTAGCTTCTTGCTCTCCTTCCTCTCCCTCTCCTCCAGCTCTCGAACTCGCATCCTCAGGTCTTCCACCTGCACAGTTTGAAACATGCATTTAACACACATTTATAAATCGCGTTAAATATGATTGAAATGACAATACAGAAGAGGGAGAAAGAACCTCTGCTTTAGATTTGCGCTCAGCTGCCATAAGCTGCACTTTGTCTCTTTGCTCCTTTGGAGCAGACTTATACATGTCCAGCAGGAGCTTCATCTCTTTCTGGGACTCCTGGGCTTTCCTGAAAAGGGGAACAAACTGCATTAGAGATACTTTAAAAGATCTAGGGGAAACACCACAGCTCATTAAGAAATATCTAAAGCTCTTTGAAAGAGAAACACTCTGGTTACAACCTCTATCGGGGTTGGTGACCAAACTGAGAAAATGAAGGAGTATTGCAAACAAATTCAGACAGAACTGGGACACTTTGTGAAAAAAATGACTGTCCACGATAATCTCTCGCTGCATTTTTCTTGGTCAAATATAAAACTTCTCAAAGAAGTGTTTTAGTTTGACTCCCAATCAAATTTAAAAGGGCATAGGGTAAGACTGACGTCCTGTGGTCAGAATTGGGTACTGCTGAACTGATGAGTAAAAAACAAAGGCTGGATGCCTGGAAGAAGGACTGTAGCGACGCGTCGATGACGTCGACAATTTGATTCTAAAAATTGTTGATGTCAAATCCATTCGTCGACGCACCACGCCCACTTGCCACGTTCCCTGGGGTCTGTAAATAGAGTAAGGAGGATTCTGCCTCCTTTTCTTCTAGTTCGCCCTTCTCCTCTTCTCCACCAACATCTCTGCCAAGTACCAGAGACCCAGAAAGATACCAGATTCCCTTTCAGCATGCCTCCGTTGCCCAGCAACAAACAATGACTTCCGGAGTCAAAACCGCTGCTCCGTCTCTATTGCAACTAAAGGAAATCACTGGGATGAGCGTCTCTCCCCTCATGAGGGAGCTTCTTTCAGACATTCAAGGAGAAGTGTTTTTGTGGTAGCAGTGTCCCCTCCACGCTGGTCAGTTTGGTATATTTAAACTTGGTAACTACCTGAGCTTAAAGGTAAATGGAACACGGATATTATAGCGACATTTAGTGTTTTAAGGTAATAGTGCAACAACAGAACACATTTTTTTAGCCATCATGGTGTTGGTTCACTACGGATACGTGACGTGACCAGGCAGCACCATGTTCTGAGACAAATAGTACAGGATAAGGATTCATTTCTACTAATATGTTTATTTTACAACAGTATTTACCGTTAGAACATCTGGGGTCAGAATCAGCTGCTTGACTTAACAAATCCACCATTTTACACAGTCCCAGGCTCGCCTTGCCAAGCGACTTTTTACCGCAACCGTGCCCTCTAGTGGCTGGTAGGTGTTAACATAAACCCAGTGTCGTGCCCGTCATAAAATTTTGATATATAGCTTATAAAGGAGAAGCTGTACATTATTCTGCACACCTCTTGACGCCCCATGGAGGTTTGATAGCTTTTTAGGAAAATGTTCCATATTCGAACTTTAACATTAGTAAAGCTACTATTGGCATTTTTGTCGCTTCTTGTGTTTGGATAAGCCAGGTGTATTCAATTCCTGCACGTTTTAGTGGTTTCTCTGATTCAACACACTTGATTCACCTATGCAGCAGCTCATCAGGCTCTGCAGAAGCCTGTTAATTACCTACTGATGGAAATCAGGTGTGTTGAAGCAGAGTTGAACCTAAAACATGCTGGACACCGACTCCAACAGCCCAGAATTGAATACCCCTGGAAAAAGCTGTTATGTTTTGGTTTAGGGTTTAGACTTGACCTTTTGTGTGGAGTAGATCTCCCTTCTGGTTGCATATACAGTGCGGTGAGTTTTTTAGTTTAGTTTAAAATATCGCCTTGAGTTTGGTTTACCCACCCAGCTTTGAGTTTGTACCTTTGGAGATATTTCTGGTCTTTAAGAATCCGTTTAGTGGGACATCTTTAGGCATTTGATTATTGAAAACCTAGTTATTGGTACTTTTAACTGCCCACAGGCCGTATAAGTGTTTTTGTTAGTATTCCTAACCTGTGGGAGGAAAGGTATAGTTTTTTTTTTGGTAAATAAACCTGATCATCGTTTTAAAGTTAAAATCTTGCTATTGTCCCTTACTTTTTGCACACAAGCCAAACTCCCCAGGAAAGGTCGTAACACCACTCCGCACACGCACATCAGTGACCCAATCAAAGCAGCATGGAGAACGAAACTCCGTCTCCAACCACCTCTCAGAATCAGCAGCCTGTACATGTCACCAGAACACAGCTGCGATACAATAAAATCAGTGTCTTACAAAATGGAAGGCCTGTCACTGTTTTATTTTCTACAGTACCAATTCATGAAAATTTGAGGGCATTTATTTGAGTTTCTGTTTTTATGAATTGTTCAACAAAAAAATAATTGTTAGATTAATCGTCTAATTAGTCATTAGAATAGCCGACTGTTTGGTAAAATAATCGTCCGATTAAACGTGTTAAAAATAATCTTTTACCCCAGCCCTACCTGGAAGCAAAGTATAAAGGAATTATGGGTCACTTTAAACTTTCGCACAGCACTGTCAAACATTTGACGACGTTGTAAAAGAAGCAGGAAGTACTTGAGTTCCACTCTGAGCATCTTGAGCGTATCCGAGTCTTTCCTCTTCAGCTCGTCGCTACGCTGCCTCTCCCGCTCCCGCTCCCTCTCTCGTTCCCGCTCCGCTTCCCTTTCCCGCTCCCTCTCTCGGGCTCGCTGCCGTTCCAGTTCTTTCCTCCTCTCCTCTTCTTCCTCCTGGTCTTCATCCTCCTCCTTTCTTACATCAATGCCGTCGCTTGTCGTCTCCTCCAGAATCAAAACCCCTGCGTCTCCACTCTGACAACGTAGCTGTCAACAAAACAATTGGCATTTATTAAACTTGTTTTTTGGCTGCCATACAACCATTTGCCTGCAAACTACACCGCCTACCTTATTAATCTCCATCTGTGTTTCCCGCAACTTCCTCTTGTAGCGCTGAACATCACCTTTCAGCTGCAGGTTGTGGTTTTGAAGGCTGCTGATTAAGTGTCGCATCTCTCTGTTGATGGGTCCTGAGTTGGTGGAAACAAGTTTTAACAGGATGTGCAGTCATAAAGGGAGACAGCTTTGCTTCTTTCATCATTATACACCTGCATTATAAAGCTGGAAACCATGATTTTAGCAACATAATGCACAGAAGTGACATCATCATGCAAATGGTCCCACCGGTATTGTTTACATCAGCTTTTCAACGCCATGCTGGCACCTTATTTCCTGCATTTCTTCAGACATACAGACTTCCCATGAAGTGAAGCTTGTGCAGGAAACTGGGAGGTCTCTACGACTAAATAATAAGGCTGTGGCTCCGTCTTTAGTTGGGTACGTTTGCTGCTACAGATCTGGTGATTCTTCTCCATTAGTTTGAAATAGCGAGCTGCGTTAGCAGCTACACGGTTCCTGGTGGTTGGATGTAATAAAAGATGTCATTACTGTGAGGCCCAATTTACACACACCATGTGTGTTCTATCTGCATCACTTAGTGCTTTCCAGCAGGAATATAAAACCCAAAATGTACCCAGCTGTCTGCCCCGAGTCTTTCCTTTCTAAACACTCACAGATGTGCTTTGTGCAACATATTATGATAACGTTAGAATAACATTTAATCTTCATGTAACTAGTTTAGTTTATTCCTGCTCTGGTTTTAACTAACATCAACAAGAAAAAAAAACAATGACAGTGCTTTTCCAATTAATTTGGGACAATAATGATTACCACACAAGGTCACAGTGCTAGTATGATGAAAGTGAAAATAAATGGTGTTTATTTTTTACTGAAACATTCCCATTATTTTTAGAATTTTTTTATTTTAGGATTTATTTTCTGAGTTCAGTTCATACTTCAATAAGAGACGGGCATTGCAATGCCAAGTCCTCCCTCATGCTGGTCGCATTTTGGGATTTTTAAGGAGACGTGTTATGGAAAACTCACCTTTTGCACCCTTTCGTGTGGCCCGCTGGGTCCCTACTGACTCTATAAAACACTAAACATGAAAAAACCAACTCATCTGTTTTCTGTCCGTGTTTAATTTCAGGAATTACGTGTCTAAAACAAGCCGTTTCAAAAAGGCTTAGTTTGTGATGTCACAAATGAGGAAACTGGCATTGAACCACCTCTCACAAGAAGTAGAGCTGCAGCTGGGGAGCAGCAGCTCTACTTCAAGCCCCTTCTAGACATTGGAGCTATTCGGCTTATAGCAGCCTGAGTGGGGGGGGGGCGTGCATATATTACTGAAAACACGTATTTTGTTTTGGATTTTGTTTTTAATGTTTATTTATTTATTTTGTAATTTATGTCTTAGACTTGGCCTTTTGTCTATCTGACTCTATCTTGTTTTGTTTGTTGTAAGATAGGAGGACCCACTTGAAAACAAGTGGTTATATCCTCCTAAAACACAAGTCAGTAAATAAATAAATGCGACGTTCAGCGAGACCAAGAACCGGATGGTCGTTGGTTTTGGACCGAGGCGTGTTATTGGCTGAGGTTTTTAGACAAATGCGAGAGAATCAAGTCATTATGGTTTTTCATATCTCCACAAAATATCTATAGCTATACTATGTTAGAACTAGGGATGTGAATCTCCACTGCTGAGGCCGGTACGATTCGTATCGTGATATGCTGCAAGCTGTACGATACATTATCGATACAGTGAAACCCCCTGCCAATAATCTTCGACACGATTCATCCCTGACGACAGTTCATTAACAATATGAAAATGATGTTTGATTCCATACAATTCATGATGTGAATTGCTACAATACTCTGTTGAAATAGGAGGGTTGAAATGGGGTTTAGACAGTCACTCTGTTCAGAAAAATAAAACAACAGAATCAGAAAATTATTAGTTAATAATATAATTATTGGGGATTTTTATGAAACACTGTAAATATCTGAACATACTTTTTAAATGTTGTAATGATCCATGAGGGGCTAACGTGAGAGCTGCTGCAGCCTAAAGTTACTGTTCCTTTAAGAGAAAAGTCCAAGTGGAGATGTGAGTTTATCTCAGCTGTTGTTGGACTTCTTTGTTAAGGGTGAAATGTCATTCGTTGTGGAGTTTTTACTTCTGCACAAATTGTACGATAATAAAGACTTATCTAAAATGTCCTCATACAAACCTTCCGGTGCACAGATCAATAAGAATGACTGGAGATATATGCTGCTGCAGAAACCAGAGCCCAGTCACGGACTTGTTATTTTCAGGAACTTTTTTTTATTTTGGCAAGTTAAGGAAGCACGTACGTGGGTTAATATTGTCCCACTGCAGTTTTGCAGTGCGCACCACTTGGCTTCCGCTGAAAGAGATTGATGATGCATTCAATGTGCCTCAAAAACTAAGACATAGCAGGTAAACTATGCAGTAATCGATGTAACCATGGTTTTTACTGACGACACACATGAAAAGATTCATTGCGATATAGCCGTCAGTTGTATCCGATGCACACTGAGGCCACCGGTTCGGTGTGCATCGCTAACATCATGAACGAACCACCAGTTCAGATCAGTGAATCTCTCCATCTATCCATTTTTTTAAGCTAGCTTGTTTTGCAGAATTGCTGTTGTATCTCTAAAAACTGTTTGATATGAATTAGCTCTTTGACTGATTTTAACTTTTTTGTCACCAACATCCTCATTAAAGCCAAGACATCTGTTTTCTAAATCCCAAACGGAACAAATGTAAACCCATAAAACAGCAGGCTCGTATTCCGTCACCTCACAGACGTCCTGACTGATGTAATGTTGTGTTTGGACCAGGTACCTGCTTGCTCGTTGGCGGCCAGGTTCTGCTCAAACTCGATGCGCAGCATCTCATACTCTTTGCGCACCTGAGCCAACGTGTCCTCCAGCTGGATGACTTCAGTCCGCAGCTTCTTCTGAAGAGATAGCTCATCACTCTAAACGGGAAAAATCAGCAACGTGTTGCTATGGTGTTATCAAAACTGAACCCTGAAACAAACTGTACATGTGATGAGTTTTATCTTATCGTCTCATTTAGACACAGATAAACCTCTCAGCCTCACCTCCATGTGCTCAATCTGACGAAGATGTGCATTTTTTGCCGTCAGCAGGAGAGCCCGAGCCTCGTCCAGCTGCGTTTTGACCCCGAGGGACTCATTGTACAGCAGAGAGAACTGAGACTGCAGACATTTGTACTCAGAGGTTTCTTTTACAACCTCTTCTGGAATGTTGCGCAAGTCCATCTGAAAAATGTGAGGTGGGATAATAAGGCTGAACCATCAATATGACATCAGAAAATGACTTTTGTCAAAAAATAAAACAGGATGTCCTGATAAATGAAGATGGCATCTTCACCTTGAGCTTCTCGCTCTCCCTCACAGCCTCCTGGAGCTCCACCTGCAGCTTTTCCAGCTCTGCCATGCGACTGTTGGCCAACTCCTGATTGTGCTCCAACTCTGCATTGAGACTCTCAAACTAAAACCACAAAAACATCATCTTACAAACACACAGAGATAAAAACCAAAGTGTGGAGCAGCCCTCCTCCTCACCTTCTGAATGTTCAGAGTTATCTGGCCTCCAGCTAGCCCCCCCGAGCTGCCCGTGCTGCTGTATCCAGATTTCAGCTGTTAAAACGCATCAAGAAGAAGACAATTTTAGGCCCAAACCCATGTTTGCTTTTGTCAATCTTTTAGCATTTCTTTAATGAGCTGACGCATTTGTTTGAAACAGAGAAGAGGGTGAGATAATAAGGCCACACACTCCTTTAAAATCTGATTATTATAGATTTACGCTACAAACGTTACCTTCTCTAAGACGACGAAAAGCTCGCTGCTCTACTTTAAGATAAATACCAACAACTTCATACAAAACTGGAACGTGCCTTTAAATAAGATTAGAGAACAACACTTTCATATGTTAGAAAATAAACTGACACATTTCAACAATTTACTCTGAAAACAATAAACCAATAGAGCACGATTGTGTTGTGCTTGAAACGCAACAGCCAGTTTAAACAACCTTTGTGAACGGATGTGAGATAATTAGATTTAGGGACAGACCGATGTATGGGACTGATTTTTACTTATTTTTTAATGCACATTGACCAATATCCCTTTTAGGAGCATCTGTGGTTTGTTGTTATGATGCTGCCAAGTCAAGCACAACAAAGGGTTTCATTTTTAGTTTACATCAAGTTAAGAATTATTAGTAAAAAGTAAATGAATGAAATAACGAACTTTAGATTTGGCTGGTGTGTTTGAGAATACATTTAATATTTTTCAGTAAAGCTGTATATGACAGCAGCCTCGCCTCTGTCAGTGAATCCCTGTGGCTACGATGAAGCTCACCGCCACCAGTGTGTGAATGTGTGTGTGTGTGTGTGTGTGTGTGTGTGTGTGTGTGTGTGTGTGTGTGTGTGTGTGTGTGTGTGTGTGTGTGTGTGTGTGTGTGTATGTGTGTGAATGGATGAATGACAGAATGACAGACAGTAGCATAAAGCGCTTTGGAGTTCTCTGACTCTGAAAGGCGCTACACAAGCGCGGGTCATTTATCGTTCTTTTTTTTTTCAAAAGCACATTTATGTTTTCCAAGCAGAATCTCTGAGAAGCAGCAATAAATATCTCCTGGAGTTGAGAACCTTTGCAGAATGTGTTTGTGTTATTTATATATGCTAATTCATGTAAAATAATCGTGGAAATTGTGAAACCATGATTATTCCCCAGACTAGAGTCATACCATCAACATTTGGTAGCAACCCTGGCTCGAAAGTGCATCTTCCCGCCTTCTGACCTTTTCATGTAAAAGTTATGTAAACTAAATGACTTTAGTGAGTCACAGTTTGACATTATTGGGATGTTTAATACATGCAGATGGTCTGATCTGCCTCGAAGCTCAGATCCACATCAAAAACAACTCAAATGATCACGATGTTTCAGGGCACTCCGACGACAATGATAAATCTGACGATATAACAAAATACAAAAAAATGTTGTCGATATTGATTCATTATTTCTTTGGCTGCCATACTAGGGGCCTTTGAAAAAGATTTTATTCTCCCCAAAGTTCACTTTTCCCATTTTTATTTTCTTAATTCCACATTTCTATTCTACCCACATTTACTAACCTAAAAAATGTAATATTATAATGTGAAAGAACAATTAAGCCAGAATTCAAACCGTCACTTCCTGTTTGTGTGGGGAGACGGGTTGAGCCCACCTGCCTGACCAGGTAACAGGTACGGGGGCCTGCAGACCCCAAAAATACCTCAGAACCACCACGAATCCCTTCTTACTCATACGAGCCAACACTCCGAGATTCCAGCCATGTTTGCCTTCACAACTTTCATGACTCCATTCTGCTTGACCCACATGAGGGTAATGATGTGCTGACATCATCTAATTAGCATATCATGATATATTCTTTGTTAACCGGGCAGGGAACAAAAATACTGATATTATGAAAGGTATGATATGGCCCACCCTTAACAAGAGTTCACGAGCCTATCCCGCACACACACACACATGCACACGCACACACACACACACACACACTAAATATAGAAGCTCGGGAGCATGTTTACAGCTGGTATGAAACACACCTGCTCCATGGCTTCTGCCAGATGTTTGTTGAGCTTCTGTTCTCTGTTACGAAGTTTCTCAATGTCCCACTGAAGGTCCTCCACTGCCGTCTCCATCTCAGACACTTTAGTTTCTGCACTGGTCACTTTGTCCACCAACTCATTGTACTGCAAGAAATCAAGGCATCATAACAACAACACTTAACCGCTGTGATTAAAGCATGCTCAATCTCATAAATATCAATGGATACACAGACTTCTGCATTCACACTTACAAATACTAACATGCACACTGACACAGGAATGAAAATTGTACCTCCATGGACATTTTGTGGTGTCGTCCCTGCAGGAGGTTGGCATGGTCTCGTAGTCGGATGTGTTCGTCCAACAGGGAGCGGTTCAGCCTGATGTCAGCCTGGCTGTCGTCCTCTGCCACTAATCATAAATAACAGTTACACAAATACACAAAAACTAACATCTGTCAAAACCACACTCATTTGTCCTGTAGTCGTAAGATAAACAACTAATTTAACAGCTTATCCAGGCATAGAATAACATTTATTCAATCAATGAATGAGTTGCAACATTTACCTCCTATGTATGTGTTATTAGAGGTTTGTTAGGTACCTGCAGCCTGGACCGCCCTGCACATGTCGTCGATGCGACTGTGCAGCCTGTCAAAGACTTGCACCAAGTGGGCGATGGCTTCTTTGCTGAACAGCATGCGGTCCTGGAGGTGCAATGAAAGCTCCTCCTCGCTGCTCTGCTCCAGCATGGTCAAAAAGCCCTTAGCATTCTCACTTAAGGGAGGGGGAGGCGGTGATGTGTCTGGACATAATATTAAGTTGTTATGAACAAAGCAAATCAAGCTAGAACTCCACATTACGACCTAAATCACTGCCCTGGTGCAGCTCATTACAAAAATGTCACTTTTTTTGATGAATGCAGATTCACAAGATATTAGGTGCGAACAAAGCCGTGAACACTATCATTTACATTTTATTCACAAAGAATGTCACAATGCAGGAGCAAATTTCAACAAAAAATCGTTTTAGAAAACAAAATAAAAAGCTGCTGACCAGTTTTTGAATCCTGTGGCGGTTCCACAGTAGTTAGTAACTCCTCTGATCTAGCAGGAGGATGTGGCACCTCCTGATGGTCTTCCAGTTGATTCTCTTGTTGCTGCGGTTCTGTGAGCTCAGTCTCACCCTGGGCCTCCGGCAGAGGAGGTGGAGGCACTGTAACCAACGGTGATGCCAGGCTGATGGTATCCGTGGGTGTAGCATCGGGGAGGGCTGAAGGTGGCGCAGGAGCAGATGCTGCTGTTGATTCTGGCTCAATATATTTGCGCAGAATATTTACATTTTCTTCCAGCTGTAAGTAAAAACAGAACAAACAAAGTTTGAATATTTTGAATGGTTACTGTTTTAGAAGCATAACACACATCAATTTCAATTAAATTAAATTCTAAAATACTTTATTAATGCCAGAGGGAAATTGATTGCTGTAGTAGCTCAGAATAATAATAATAATCAAGTCATCAAAGAGTTATTGTATATTACAATGGCTGTTGGCAGGAAGGATCTCCAGTAGCGGTCAGTGTTGCAGCGAAACTGAAGAAGCCTCTGACTGAAGACACTCTTCCGTTGTCGGACAGTCTTGTGAAGAGAATGCTCAGGGTTGTCCATAATTTTCTTGATTCTCTGGAGAATCCTTCTTTGCATTATCTCCTCCAGCGGTTCCACAGTCGTCCCCAGAACAGAACCAGCCTTTTTTATTAGGCTGTTGAGCCTTTTCAGGTCCCTGCTTCTGATGCTACTACCCCAACAGACGATGGATGAAGAGATTACACTCTCAACAACAGACTAGTAGAAGATCTGCAGCATCTTGCTACAGACATTGAAGGACCTAAGCGTCCTCAAGAAGTACAGTCTGCTGTGTCCCTTCTTGTAAACGGCTTCACTGTTCTTTCTTCAGTCCAGTCTGTTGTCCAGGTGAACTCCAAGGTATTTGTATTCCTCAACCACCTCCACATCTACTGCCAAGAGTTCAACATCTGGGCTGCAGAGACGACATTTCACCGAAACATGACCTGGATGGCACCATCCGTTGTTGACAAGCACTGCCACTCCACCTCCTTTTCTTTTCCCGCTCCTGCTCAGATCTCTGTCTGCCCGTACAGTCAGGAATCCTGGCAGAGAGACGCTGGAATCGGGGATATGGTCCTGCAGCCACGTCTCACTGAAACACATAACACTACACTGCCAAAACTCTGGCTGAGTCCTTCAAAGGGCTTGGAGTTCATCCATTTTGTTGGCCAGTGATCTCACATTGCCCATTATGATAAATGGAAGAGATGGTTTGAATTTCCTCTTTCTCTGTCTCCGTTTTGCTCCCGCTCTGCATCCATACTTCTTGCGTTATAGCTCATTTGGGATTTGTGGCTTCAGTTGAGGTATTATTTCAGCCTTTCCAATGTTAATCAGCTGCTACCGATTGTAAACCAGTGTGTTGCCATGGTTACGCATCATAACAAATGTTCAAAAAGTGAAAAAAGTGAAAAATAGCAGTAAAAATCCTCCAAGCTTCACAGCACCAGAAACAGAAAAGTAAAATGTCCAAAAAATACAGTTTTTCTTGAGAAACTAGAAGAAAAAATGTCCACGAAAAGGCAAAACTTACAAATAGTCAACAGAGCTACTCCAACATGCAGCCACCCAGAGCAGCGCAGTTCCAGAGTTCACAACACTTAACATTATATAATAATACATAACAGGTCTCAAACAAGTGTATAATGTAACACAGCTTAAACACAGTATATTAAACATGCATTACTATTATTTTCAACTCCAACATCAACTTTGGGAACCACAGCTTTAAAATACACAAATAATGTGATTCTTCTACAAAGTGCAACAGAGCAATCTAGTAGATTAATAAAGTGATTAATGTCTTTATACTTCATCATTTTCTAAACTCACAATGCACAATATCCTGCCATGATCAGGTATGAGGACTGGACAGATAAGGAGTGGAAAAAAACAGTAAAAGTCTAAAGAAAATTTTAGAAAAGCTGCACACAAAAGAAAACCTGGCTGATTGGATAGAAAGCATAAAGAAGTAAGGGATTATTTAAAGCTTTTTTCCCAGCCATATCCAACGATTAATGTACCTGAGTCCAGTAGCGATTGACGATGAGGAGGGTGGTGTCATCAGTGGCTTGTCTCTTCTCCAGCTTTTCGATTTTCTCTCGTAACTCATCTTCCATGGCCTGTCTCTGCTCCAGGCGCTCACATAGCTTCTTGTTCTTGAACTGGAGCACCTTCATGTCCATTTCTTCCTGTAGTTCATCAACAAAAACACCCAAAATATAAGACACTTTACGTGTTAAAGTACACCACAGTAATAAACACACTTCAAAATATTTTAACTAGTAAATCTGCAGGGACTCACCGTTGAAGAGACTCCAGCGATTCGTATTGGTTCGATCAGTGTGGTGGTGGTCTTCTCCTCCTTCTTGGTCTTCTTCTCAGGTGGACCAGGGGGACTATCCCCTCCAGAAGGACGTTTTCCTCCCCCAGCACCTGACATCTTTCCTTAGCCTTCATAAAAAGTTCAAACAACGTTAATTTTTGGAGGCAGCATGAAGAGATTACGGAATTAAACAAATTATAAATACAGTTAGAACCCGTGTGAACGTTACTTTCGCAGGGCAGGTACAACATTTACAGCTACGTATTAGTAGAAGTCAGGAGTGTATAATGCCTCCTTGTAATTATTAGCCATCTTTTAAAAGAAATACAGCACATTACATTTTCTTGTTAAAATTAACTATTTTGCTAATGCTAACTCTCGGTTAGCAGGACAGCGATCTTTGTCCAACACAGCAAATAACGGTGGAGTATTGTTTTATTTACTAACTATCATTAAATGAAGAATCATTTCTACGTAAAATCATTTACAGAAATGCAACAAATGACAAAAGTTGAACGTTACGCACCTTCGCAAGGAACGACCGAAAATATAATTCAGAACATAATGCAACAGGAAATGACGACAACGCTTCTTCTTCTACGCTTAATTTGCAGAGCTTCTTTTGCCACCTAGTGTTGAAATGTAACTTTGTGAGGTTTTGAACAAATTCACCGATTTAAAAAAAAAGAATAACATTTAAAAATTACATTAAAATTATTGCTACGCATGGTTTCAAAAATATCTCACGGTTGAGTGATTCATTGCGTCAATGTCTAAAAACTAAGAAATATCTTGATCCCGCAATCTCCTCTGCCACCACACAGGGGCAGTATTGCTACTTCAGATATGAACCGGTTTCAAACGACTTCAAAGGAATTTTACCAAACTGTAAATAACGCTCCGGTTTATGCTAGCAGATATCCGGCGTGACTTCACGATAAACAGCTCGAGTTATTTAATGGCTTCGCTACACTAACTCGGGATCCGTCTCCTTCCCCTTCTCGCTGTTAGGTGAGTAGCTTCCTGTTCGGCCAGTCAGTGAGCCCTCTGCTACACAAGGCCAGACCAAAGACGAGTTCACCTTACTGATATAAAGGATAAAAGCTAATTTCTTGTGTGTTTAAACTCTGAGGTGTTGTCAAAAAGTCACAGGTATAGTCTGTGTTTGGAATCAAACCAAACGAAATGGGAACCCCTTATCAGGAGTTAGCTCAAGTAGTTCATGGTAAACAAGCTGTACTTTGACATGTGACGGAGTTTGTTGCTATAGCTTCATCATGACCAAGGACATCGTTGTCGGAGATGAATTACCGGACTGGGTGGGAGCTAAGGAATTCTACCAGAAGTATGACCCCAAGGAGGTGATCGGCAGGTAAGTCCAGTCAGGCAGCATGACACTCCATCCTCCATGCCTGGTTGGTGATAAGAACATGATGTTCTTTTGAACTGGTGTGGTGCTGTAGGGGTGTGAGCAGTGTGGTACGCAGGTGCGTGCACAGACACACAGGTCAAGAGCTGGCAGTGAAGATTATTGAGATCACAGCGGAGAAGATGACAGCCCAGCAGCTGCAGGAGGTGAAGACCTCCACCCTGAAGGAGATCCAAGTCCTCAACATGGTGAAGGGACACCCCTCCATCAGTATGTTGCCATTCTGCGCTCCAGGAATATTTGTCTTTTTCTGTATACCAAGACCTAATGCTGGTTTGTGTTTGTCTGATTCCATGTAGTCACCCTCATTGATTCCTACGAGTCCACCACATTCATATTCCTAGTGTTTGACCTGTGAGTATGGAGAAAAGGAGCCAAAATACAATAATGTTTACTTAAGGAAAACACGAAACAATGAAGCACCAACGGGTCTGTTTTTGTCCCCAGCATGAGGCGAGGAGAGCTGTTTGACTACCTCACTGAAAAAGTTACCTTGAGTGAAAAGGAGACCAGGTGAGCTCTAAAATCGACACACTCTCCATCAGTTTCCAATAAACGTTAAAACGCGTTTTGAAATCTGAAGCACAAATCATTTAAATACACACACTCACTGGCAGCTCTATTTGGTGCCTTTCTAGTAAATAAGAAGTAAGCAATTTTTATTCATACAGCACTTATCACAGACATAGAATCACAAAGTGCTTCTAGTGCTGGGTTGACCCTCCTTTGTCCTTCTGAACCACCCTTACTGGTTACAACCATACCAATCTGGGCTGTAATCAGTGGTTATTTGAGCCACTGTTGCCTGGAACCAGTCTGCCTGTTCATCAATTCATCTACCACTCACTAGATACTTTCTTTTTCTGGGACCATTTTCTGTTATTGTGCACGAAAATCACAGTAGAGCATCAGAATCTGATGGCACAAACTACAAATCCTCTTCCTCTGTCCTGATCCTCTGTTTGAACTTCAACTTGCCGTCACCACATCTAGACGACTGCTTCAATGTGATTGGCTGATTAGATACTGAACATGTGGGCATAATAAAGTGGCCAAATCGGAATCGGCTGTGGAAAATCGGATTTAACCATATAAAACGACAAACGTGACTTTTCAAACGAATCCTAAGAAAGAGATTTTCAAACTGAATAACAATGGCTTTGTTTTAAATTCAAAAAGTTCATCTATATCAGTGTTTTTTTTTCAGAGACAACAGCGCTGTAAAGCCCTACAATTTGAAGTAGCTTGGGAATTCACACACCATAACATGTAGCACAGAGCATAGTTGTCGCCTCAAGAGAGAGAAAATGTCTGTGATTTGGCTGGATTTTTAAACGAACAGCAAGGGGAGTGTAATAGACACATGCAATGTGTGCAAACTGGGCATTTAACGAGGTGACAAAGGTAGTGCTGCACCACCTTAAAAAACTGATCCTGCTCTGTTCGCTGCAACAATTCGGATAAGCCAGCTGATACGAATAAAAGATGTGTAGAAAAAAGAAATGGTCTACGGACAGCAACAATGCCAACATGGCAGAATATTTTTTACACTGGATGAGCGTCTGTGGTTGTGAACGTCAGGTTCGAAAGGCTCCTTCAGTCGCGGTACGATCTGCGTTCTCTCACAGACGCAGCAGCTCTACAGGTGTTTTGTAGAAAAACGTTACTCTGCTGCTGACCGTCATGAGCCGTGCCATCCCTGTCCCTAAAAACAGCTGCACACAGAGTAATTGACTGAAAATATAAGCGACAAGGCTACTTTTACAAGTATTCTCAATATTAACACATTTCTTATTCATTTAAATGTTAAATGACAATTTATTTTTACATTTATAATCTGTTTTTTTTTCATGTTTTATGAAGCTTTATTGAACGCAATCAACATCCAAAGTATCGATCATCTCCTTTATCAACATAAATCCAACAACACAAAGATGCTGCTGTAAACAAGACAAAATCAAAAAGCATTCAGCAGGCTATAAAAGTAAAGATTTGCACTAGCAACAGAAATGATGCTGATGCTAAAAAAAACTAAATATATATATAAATTAAGTACCTCATATCATTTTATTCTTTATAGATTGTTTTATTTTATTTGTTGTTTTTATTTTGTTTTTATTTTTTAACAATTTTTTTTATTGATTTTCTTCATTTGGGTACCAACACATATAATGCAAATATCTCCACTCAAAACATAAAAAAAAGACAAGAGACAATTATGTGGCATAAATATACAAATAAACACAAACATGAAAACATTGTGCCCAATACCAATTTTCATTTCCCTTCTGTTAGCAAACCCGAATTCATGGTATATTTGAAGTAGAACAAAAATAAAGAAGGGAGTGAAATAAAGTAATAAAAAAGAAAAGAAAAAAGACAAATACCCCCTGCATACATTAACAATATCAAATTACTTTCCAAAAAAGCAAAAAATAACTTCCAGATCTCATCAAATTTATCTAACATATGTTTTATTTTTTTATAATCTGTTTTATTTATTAAAAAAAAGTATCGGCTTGGGACTCGGTACCGGCAGATTCTTAAAATGAAAGAACTGGGAATCGGATCGAAACATCCCTAATATAATACAAATGTGTCAGATGCATGAAACACTGACATATATAGTTTTTTAAGTACCTGCATATTTTGAATGAGATGCATGAATCTACTGCACCGACCAGGTGAGGTGTTTATCACCGTGTTGAAACGCTTCCCCTTTTTCCAGTTCTGCCTGCTTGCCTCATAAATGCATTCAGCTGTTTGCAAACTCAGTTTTTCTTCTTCCCATCTCAAAAGGTGCAGCAGGCAGGCAGTTTATGACTAAAGCTCCTGCATTACAGAGTCATATGGCTCTGATGCATGCAGAATCAGTTTAGAGTGGGTTTGCTTGAAACAGGTTTATTACTAAAAAGATTTGATGTGGTAGGAATGAGAATGTTTTTAAATCCTCTGGATTTATTAATAAAGTTTTGCACCAAACCGAAAAAGGAGTTTGTTGTTAGCCTAGTCTGAATGGTTAATGTGTCCCTTGTTCAGTAAAACTTGTGTTCAGAACCGATGTGAGTTAGCTTGCTGCAGGTTTAAGCTTAATCATTTCAGTTTCATCTCCTCTTAATTCCATTAATATTCCAGTCTTTTAAAATTGTGTTTTACTGTGAGAGTTAGCTTAGACTTAGAAGGAATCAAAATTAAAATGAACATTTACTGAACAAAAAGGAAAAATGCATGCATTTTAAGCTATAATGGAAAAATTCTGCAATATGCATTTATTTACCCAAATAAATGTGCTTGTGTCTTTAAGCTGCAGCCCAATCCTGCATGCAGAGTCGTTTTTGTAGATTATCTCTAAGCAGATCTGCACTGGCAGCTTAAAACACACACAAGTGAAATCAAATGCATCTTTTACGATTACGTTACGATCCACATTGTGATGTTTGCTTGTCGCTGTGCTGATGTTGTCTTCTTGTTCCTTTGCAGGTGTATAATGCGAGCGCTGCTGGAGGCTGTGCAGTACCTGCACGCTCTGGACATTGTGCACCGGGACCTGAAACCTGAGAACATTCTCTTGGATGATCAAGGTCACATCAAACTGTCTGACTTTGGCTTCTCTGTGCAGCTACAGCCTGGAGAGAAGCTCAGAGGTGTGTAGATGTGTAGATCCTGCCAACAGTAATGTGAATAGTTGTATTTTTTATGGACAAGTTTAAAACGGCGCATCTTCTCTTTGGTAATGATCAGAGCTCTGTGGAACACCTGGTTATTTGGCCCCTGAGATCCTGAAATGCTCCATGGATGAAATGCATCCAGGCTATGGCAAAGAGGTTGATCTGTACGTCTTTGTTCCATTTCTTTTCCTCGTTTACGTTCAAGAATTCCAAATCGCTTTCCTGAGTATCATTCTCATTTCTTCATGTTTTATTTTACAAGATGGGCGTGTGGAGTCATCCTCTTTACGCTGCTGGCCGGCTCACCGCCATTCTGGCACCGCAAACAGATGCTAATGCTGAGGATGATCATGGAGGGCCGCTACCAGTTCAGCTCGCCGGAGTGGGACGACCGATCTGACACAGTAAAGGACCTGGTAGGCTGAGATTTTAGCTGGTAAACTGGAGGTTTTGGTAAAGTCTGACACCTGTATTCGGGTTTAATCGTGTTTTCATGAGTTTTTGTTGTTGATGCTCAGATTTTCAGGTTGCTGGTGGTCGACCCAGCTGCTCGGCTCACTGCAGAGCAAGCCTTAGCTCATTCCTTTTTCAGAAAGTACCAGAGGGAGGACGTGCACCTCTTCAGTCCCAGGAAGACATTTAGGGTGATTAGCAGCTTCATATTTATTTAATTTTGTTTAACCTGCACATGAGCATGCATGTAACGGCTCCTTTTATGCCTCATTTCCTCCAGGTTTTGATCGTAAGTGTGCTAGCCTGTATCAGGATTTACAGCCGCTTCCGCAGGGTTCGGCCACTCACCCGAGAGGTGCTGGCCAGGGATCCCTACTCACTCCGTGGCATCCGCAAGCTCATCGATGGCTGCGCTTTCCGCATCTATGGCCACTGGGTCAAGAAAGGGGAGCAGCAGAACCGCGCGGCGCTCTTCCAGAACACCGCCAAAATTGTGCTGCTGGGCCTGGAGGAATTTGAGACATAGAAAAGGTCAAACTCATTCCCTATCCTCGTCGGTTTATTTTATTTAACTCTGTTTATGTTATTTTTGTCTCATCCAGATTCTGATTAATGTGCAATCTGTTGGGGTGGAGAAATGTGTGCAAGTTCAACATGCATGCGAGAGTTGATGATGTTTATCTGTGTTTTGATCCAAGATGGTAGCTGTTTGAAGCTCTTTTAGTTGGCATCATGTCTGCAGTGCACTTTAGCAAAGGACACCAGTCCGATAGAACCATCAGATATGTAGATGGTGTGTCCAGGATTTTACCTGCTAACTGTTTAATTAACACGTTCCCAAGTGAATTGGAAATGAGAGCTTTAGGATGAATAATTTTTAGATTTGTTATTTTAAAACTGTTTTACTGATGTTCCAGAGTTGCACATGAGTGCTGTAGAACGTGTGTGTGTGTGTGTGTGTGTGTGTGTGAGAGAGAGAGAGAGAACTATGTGAAACATAATTCTGTAATTGTCACGCCTGCCTTCCTCAAGTGGAGAACCGCTCGCTCTGACTGTAAAATCTCTTTTTCCCATTCTGATAAAAAGTAACGCTTTTATTTTGAAACGTGCCTGGCTGCATGAGAAATGCACAAGCACAGGTATGAATCATTCTGTATGTGCACAAACATGTTTTATTAAAACAAATATTTGAATTGTCTTAACTTCATCCAGGAGTTCATTTGATGTCTTTGTGTCTTCTGTAATATTTTGAGGCAAGTTTCTGTGCAGCTTTGGTGAGACTCCAGCTTTCTGAAGTCCCGCCCATCCGTTCCTACTGCAGCTCCACGAAAAAGGCAAAACACCAAACTAGAGAGATTTTTTTTCTCGTTGTGAAAAGTCCTGATCTTCCTAATTAAACTCTGGTCTGTGAATTCTGATCGTCCCCATTGGATTCCTCTTGCTCCGTGGGTACTTCCTGTTGTCCAGATGATATCATTGGTTCTGCCTCTGACTCCATATTGTTATTATCAGCTGAAGAACCTTTACAATGACATAAAAAAGAACACTTAATTGAACATTTTAAGCATTTCCTTGTTTCTTACTGAGCCCATTGTTCAGACTTTGAGAGAGAGAGAGAGAGAACCATGTAAAGCAACAGGTGAGACTCACCTGGCTTCTCAGAGGCTGTGCTTTCTTCCTTTTCCATCCCAGAATATGTCAGAGGCAGGTCAACTTGTACCTGCACAAAACGTAAGAAAATTCATTCAAAAGGAGCAAAGTTGCAGGTTTGTGGTTCAAACTGACCAATTTCCTTGTCTTTTCTGGTTGAAATGCACAAAACAAAGCTGATCCACTCTCGACCATTCACTGTTTCGTTAACTGAACTAAGAATTAAGCTTTTTCTTAAACTGATGTTTTTGTTTTGTTAGACATTTTTTACATGTTTTCTAATAGTTTTAACTTTATTTTCCACACTAAAACAAAGTGACAGTTCATTAACTAACTTTTATGTATTTTTGACTCTTCCCCAAATATCAGAGATTTTTTCAAGGTTTTGTTTTGATGCCTTATATATTAAAATATTGTTGAAATGTTTCAAATGTTATTCTGAAAACACGTTCATGTTTGCACTTTTCACACATTCAGTAATGATACTTTTAATGGTTTTATGTGTTCATTATAAGTTTACCTCTGACAGATTTCTTTACTATAACTCTTCTAAAATCAGATTTTTAATTGTCAACAATTGTAAATTATTTTGTTTATATTTGTGTTCAGTCCTATTATCATGCAAAACAGCCAGCATGACTGTTTTCTAATTAAAAACAAAATAATTATCATCCTAAAGGCTTAGCCCTGACTAGTCAGGATAAATATCATAAAACAACATAGATTAGCTTTGGCAGTAAAAAAAAAATAGAAATAAATATTTGTAAAGTTAAAATTATTTTAATAGCACAACAATCTGTTACAAGGGTTTATCACTGAGTTCTTCTGAGTAAAGCTTTGGAATTTTCTGACTAGAATTTTCAGGGAAATTTCAGCTAAAACAATAGGAAAGAATTCCTAAAAATCGGTGTGCGGTCAAAAATGTCTCATTACCTGAGGAGCAAAGAAATACTTGTAGAGTTCGTGGTGCATCAGGTAGCTGTTGTGGATGTAGTCTAAAATGCAGTTGGCCTCCTGATAGCTGAAGAAGCTGACGCTGAAGGGAGGACGCTGCGGTGGGCAGAAGGAGACACGTGGGCCGTTTTAGCTGCAAATCTATGGGTGTGACGTTAAAAAGTACTGATGGTTTGACTCACATGGCAACAGTGGCAGAGCAAGAGCTCATTGCAGTAGTCCAGACACTGCTCTAGGTTGTTGAGAGGAGTTTCTGCAGGATGAACACGTTAACATAAAATCATTGCAAAGTAAATCACGTGGCTTCCTGTTTAATTTCAGCAGCAATGTTTAAAATGGAATGAACTGACCGGCTGCTCATTTACCATTTTGCACAGCTGAATATGTAGTTAGTAAATTTTATGCTTAAAACTAGTTTAATCATTAAATTTTAAATTCACATTAATACTAGTTGGACTTCCCTCACCTATGTTGGCCTCATGAATGGACTTGATGATGGACAGAAGTGTAGACGTTTGCTCTTTCCTAAAGCTTTGCTTTCGGCAAAAAAGCACAGTTTGGACATAAAGCTTCAGCAGGATCCCTCTTCTCGGCTCCGGGAGGTCAACTCCTAACACACGGCACAAAGCACTGTCCAGAGAAGAAGTACAGCTTAAAAAGGATTATTATTATTATTTGAATGTGTGACTGACTATAACTAAATGTGTCCTGGAATCACCTCTCAAGCTCAGGAATAGACTGCATTTGGTCAATGTATTCCATGTTGTGGTAGCTTACGTCTGACCTGAAGACGGGGAATAAACGTGATGCTGTTCAGTCTGGAGATAGGACAGGAGGCAGTAGAGATGGGAAAAGATTAGATTAGGAAACGAGTCTATCAGAGGGGCAGCTCATGTTAGATGTTTTGGAAATAAAAGTCAGAGAGGCCAGGCCAGAGGAGAGACAATGATGACATAGGTAGAAGGGTTCTGAGTTTGAATTCTCCAAGCAGAAGGAAGACCTAAATGAGATTCATGGATGCAGTTGAAGAGGTGAGATAGTACAGGAGGCTGAGGATAGGGTTAGATGGAGTCAGATGAGTGGTACGGAAATGCCAAAAGCAGAATGAGAAATGACTTTATGAGTGTAAATAAAGCAGTGTCCACTTAGAATGACCTCACCATAGCATCAATTTGGCCTTCAAGGTTCGTGGTACCTGCAAAAAATAAGATCAACTTTAATTCACACGGATGATTAAATCAGACGGGTGACGGCAGGGATGTGTTAAACTCTGACCTCCATTTAAAATGCACACACTTTCTTTGTGGTGGTTTAATTTTCTGTAAGAGTCCCTGAAACAAAACGTTCTTCATTTTGATCATTTCCGTGTTTCGTTAAACACTTATTAATACATTTCACTTCAACCATGGTAGCATGCATTAACGGCTAACGGACTACATGGTGCATTCATTTTTTAATTTCCTTGATGGTAATACGTTTTATATTTCTGAAAGAAAAAATCTTTTTCATTCATTACGAATCGGAATTATGTTTTTAAAGCAAACGTGTTCAGGGTAAACTATACATGTCGTGGATTCTTTCATTTTTACTAAAAGAGAAACCTGTGTAACCCACCTTGAGTTGGCTGTCCATTTACACCAGGCAAACTCCAGCTGGACGAAGAAAAAGACGATTTTTGTTACACGAGAAATGTAACACTATAGACTATAATGTTAAGAACAACCTGGGCTGCAGTTTTAATGCACTGAATGTGTCTAATCTGGCAAAACTAAACTCACTTCACTTCCGGTTTCCTCTGGTATCTTAGCAACGTCGGTCAGTTCGGTCAGAGCAACGATAATGAGGAAATCAGACCAAAGTACTGCAGTTCCACTGTATTTAGACCCCAACTGAAGGATTTAGGTGTAAAAAGGAATAACTTAAAAGCATGTTATGTCTCCTTTAAGTTTTGTTTAACTCAATGTTGAGTTGTTGTGGATACGTAGTTTGTATAAGTAAATACGTACTGGCTTTCCGTAATCGAATCCAACTATGTTGTTAATGCTGATTTAAAAATCGTAGTCATTTTTAAGTGGTGTGTTTTATTTTGAAGGAATTTACAGGAAGTGCTGACGAGTTACGCACTTATGAACAACTGAACGCTGTAGTCGAGTTGAGTTCCGCCCGATGGTTCCGCCAGAGGGCGAAAAAAATCCCTATTGTCGATGCTCTCGACAGCAAGATACTAAAGAGTTATCGTGGGATTTTTTTTTTTTTTTTTTTGCAACTCTTCTGTTTAAGTGGAATTAAATTCTTAAAATTTTGAATAATTAGACTTGATTGAAGGGACGGTCAGAGCTAGGTCCGTGGAAGGTCTCAGCCTGACCTTAATAGACGTTCAGCCATTTAGACTCTCTGAACTTGGTTGTGTCCTCTGTGTGTTCGTGTTTGGATGTTAGACGTGGAGATTTTTGAACAAAGAGGGCAGGCTGTGGTATCGATTGTACTAATACATTATTACTTTGCTGGTTGAAGGGGGGTGGGGGGGGGGTGCTGTGCATTTAACATAAGACTGCTTGGTCAAAGATGGATTGAAGCATAACTTGTTTGTGGGGCTGGCTGGGCACCGAAACTCAAGCTATGTAAATTGACCAAAGCTAGCTAGCTGAGGCTCCGAAGCTCCGCTGGTTCACTGTAGTCAAAGATTTGCGAGGTCACTGCTGCAGGGAGGCTTCCCGGGTTTCAGTAATGTGCCTCTCCCTTTAACAGTGGCGGCCCTGTGATCAAAGATCTCCAAATTTGCTGCTTCATCACTGCAAGGTGGGCACCCGGCATCTCCTGTCTCTCGGCCGGGAACAGCTGCTGCACACAGGCGGCAGCATGCTCCCATCTCCCGAGGGGGCCGAGACGCAGCCACCTCAGCCCAAGGAATCGTTGGAAGTCCAGAAGAACCGATAGATTCCAGATGGAATTTGTAGATTATTATTTTAGATCAATTAGTTAAAAATGCACGTAGGACTCGGACATATGGCTCAGATTTTTTACTGCAGCTGTAAGCACAAATTTCCATAATTACTGAGCGCACAGATCACGACTAGTGCCAGCAGCTGCCCTAAGACGTCTTTGAGTGATGTATGAACACACAGCTGGTGTCTGGGAAATGTAATACTGCAAGTTGGTTGTACTTGTGAAGTGAGTTATCACAAGCTGTACTGGATGTCAAAGGATTAGGATTAGAGTATAGAGCTCCGGGATTTGACGTCACTTCTCCCGGCATGCAACAGTTCAAATCGAAACAGCGCCATCTTGGCAGGCAGAAGCCCACAGCTGGGCTATTTGTTATTGTCAGAAAACTCAAATTGGAAATATGGTAGATTCCTGTTGTGCCCCAGGATGCCAGAACAGACGCGGACGAGATAAGGGATGAGCCGTCTACAGGATTCCCCAAGATCCGGAACGCCGCAAACGTTGGATCATCACAATAAAACGCGTTAGTGACCGGGCTAAAATGAAACTGTGGGATCCCGAGAGTAAAGGTTTTCGCTTATGCAGCGACCACTTCATATCAGGTACTTAAACCAACGTTTCCTCAACTGTGTATGGTATTTATTTTAAATGCTTTTATTACGATTCTTAGTGGGCTTCCTAAACTTATTTTGGCGTGGCTTTTTCTGTCTTATTACTCATAGCAACAAGTAAACATCACGTAAAACGTTGCCTCGTGATTTCTGCGTGCTTTTTACATGTTTTATGATCACAGCAATTAACCGGCTAAGCTGTATTTCATCTTTAAGCAATGGTTGATCAATTGTCAGATCACACATAAAAAGCACTTTGGATTGCTATTATCTGTCTCACCGAGACAGCTCTCAGACAGATCCTGAAACGCTCCTGCTGTCATGTTTGGGGGAAGACACTGAGCCGAAATGTCCGGTGAGTCGTTATGGAGAATGGTGAGTGGGTCCTGGAGGTTCTAAGTTTCCAAACCCAGGAGTCCTGAGGTGAGCATCCATATGGCTCAGCGTCCAGAGGGAAACACTGGAATCCTGGAGGTAAGTAAAATCCAAAAGTCTAAATCCTAGAGCAAACAATACTAGCAAAGATTAATCCTAGAGATCCTAGAGAACATGTGTGGCTGGGTACTACCAAGCTGTGACAAACTTTCGGCGTCAAATTGTGTCCTCCATCCACCTTATGTAGGAAGCACCCCGCTGATTGCAGATCAGGAACAGCTGGTGGCACTCCCTCTCCTGGCAAGAGACTCAGAGATGTTAAGTGAATGAGGAGTACTCACCCCGGCTCATGACACCTGCCTGACATTTTTATTTATTCACTGGAGAAAATCAGACTAGTGATTTCTCTTGGCGTTCAGTTTATACATTCAAACAGCACAGCACTCTATTTGAACTTCTTACATGTAAATCTATGTTATTTGTGTTTTTGTTTAATTAGTTTTGTAAATTATAAATGTCAGGGCATCTCAAATCCGGTAAGAGGTCCGCTCCGACAGCTTCTGGCATATTTAAAAAGTATCCCAGGGGCACAATAAGGGTAGGAGATGTTTAATCTATTTAATTTCTGACTATATAAAACGATTTCTTCGGTTTTAAAGTGTGAAGTAAACTCAGACGGAGTAAAATCCAAGCCAATCCCGTTCATTTTGTTTACCATTGTTGCCTGCCAACACGGCGTCTACTCTCTGAGAGTCATGTGACGTCCGGCGCTCTATAGAGTTTACGTTTCCAAACACAGATGGTGATGGGTTTACAGGATGAAGAGAGTATGGGGAGATGTTTATGTTTATGTTAATTTATTTGGCAGACACTTTCATCCAAAGCGACTTACAATTTATAACCTATAGGGCATGTTGTGATCTGTGGGGGAAACCGGAGTACCCGGAGGAAACCCACGCATGCATGGGGAGAACACGCAACTCCACGCAGAAAGGCCGCAGCCGAGTTTCGAACCTGCGACCTTCGTGCTGCGAGGAAACAGTGGTAACCACTGCACCACTATGCAGCCCATGAGTCGACCAGAAGACGTCTTCAGCATGAGAAGAACAAGCAAGAATTCTCAGTTTTTGGTGTGGTTTGCGTAAATTTAATATATACAGTAATTCAAATGTAAATATAAACATGACAAGAAAAAAGAATACATAATTTCAAATGAATGAATCAACAAAGGTTCAGCTATTGTTTTCTAGAGCCCTTGGAGGATCGGGGCTTTAATGATTGCTAACCTCTGCTCCATAGTATTGTCATCCAGCTTTTGCTCCACTGATTCAGTTACTTCCTTAGCACTGGTTGACCCTCTCAGGCTCAAAATACGTTTTTATAAAAGGACAAACAACTAAGTCCTTCAGGGGTACTTCTGAGTTAAAACATGCTCATGAAATACGTATGTGGAGTAACCAGGCAGGTAGGTTTTAACGTTGCAAATTTGCAACGCCTGCCTCCAGAGGGTTAAACTGGAGGCCAGCTCACTGCCAACACTGATTTGATCCTTAAGTTGCATTTTAAGATCATTGAATTCCCCCAGAGTCACGCTGTGTTTCTAATAATAAATAAATTATTATGGAATAAATAAATAAGCTTCAAAAACTTCAGCTATCACAAATTAAAAATATGCATTATTATTTACTGATTTTAAATTATGTTAGAATTTTTGCAGATATGCAAATTGAACATTACTTGCTGAAAATTTAAGCTGAAGTTGCTGAAAGATTTATTTATTTATCAACTAGAAAATATTCCTGTATAAGGAGGCCCAAAGTCATTATTTTGGGGTGATTTCAGGGTGATCATCACAAAATAATGAAATTTTGGGTGACGTTGGGGTGATCACCCCTAAATCAAGTCATACCACACTTCCCACAGCCGAGCCGGTCGTTTTGATGTATCATTTGTGAGGGTGCACAGAGCCGTTGGAGCTGCATTAATGTCTGAAAACTCCACAGGTGCAAAACAACTGCATGACTAATTGGCCCTGCTGCTGCATTACATCCAAAGCAGTGATGTAATAACAATGTAATAACAATGGATGTAATAACAATGTAATAACAATGGATGTAATAATGTAATAACAATGGATTTAATAACAATGTAATAACAATGGACTGTATTAATTCCATAGATTCCATTCGGATGACGTCATAAAGGGCCTGTGACACCACTGCAGTCACACCACATTTGTTCTCTGCTGCCTTCACTGACAACACTCACCAGATCTCTCTTCCTTTCTGACACTTGGCCTTCACTTGTGCAGGAAGCTTTTCTTTGGTTGCCTTTAGATCAAACTTCTCTACTCTCTCTACTGCTGTTTGTGAAGTCACAACTCTGGTTCTGGCTGGGTGAAAACCAGTAGTTCACTAAGTGTTTTGTAGATTACAGTACTGCCGGAGTATTCTGAACAAAAGCCTGCGTCTAAGGTTTGTAGAATATACAATCTGATTAGATTTTCATAGAAAAGAAACACAAACTTTAGACCCTTGCACCATTTTTTTCTCTCTTATCCAGGGCTACCTCATGTTAACGCGTTTAGTAAGAGGTGAAAGTCCTCCTCTAGTTAGGCAGGATTTAAGCATACTTTGGGATTTTACAAAGACAACAATGATTACTTGTCTCCATCAATATTCTGCAATAGAAGATAAGGAAAACCTTACACAAGGAGAAACACGTTTTATCAATAGCATTGTTTGTCATGCAGTACAAACTGCATCCAAATTAGGTAAGATTTTGACAACAGCAATGGCAAAATTTAGTTACAATTCATTTGTTAAAGACTTGCGGAAAGCAATACCTCTTCCAAAGATTAAAGATGTGGTTCGTTTAAATGATGAATTCACAGCTAAACTTATTGAGGAAACATTCCTTATTTGTTTATTACACAAGACCGGGTATCCAGGATGGTTTATCAAAGTTAGTTATTATGTTCTCCCTGTCTTGTCTTTTGCGTTCATTATATCATTGCCTTTGTTTCAAATGGTCTGTCTTTGATCTCATGCCAGCTTTCAGCCCCTGAAATAAGACATCAAACGCCCTCCAGTGTGAACGCTTCACGACCCCAAAGCGACCCACATGCACAGAAGACAAGAAGTTCACCCACAAGAGGATTACACCTGTTAATTCTTCCGTTTTGGGCTGGAAACTTTCAACCATGAGCTGACCTCCGGTTTAACCAGTGCTAAAGAAGTCACTGAATAAGTGGCGCAAAAGCTGGATGAACATATATATTAAGGAGCTATCCCCTGAAAGGGCACCCTAACATCACCAAAACATTTATTTTCCATTTTTTTACTTATACGACTCGAACGGCAGCCTGCACCCCCACAAATGTTACATGAAAACAACCAGCTCGGCCGTGGGAAGTGCATTTTATCACTCCAAAATCGTCACTGACGTGTTTGTTCACGCTACGCTTCCAAAGCACATCGTCTAGACTACTGCAAGTCCCTTCACGCTGGGGTTAGAAAGGCGGCACTTATTCGACTCCAGCTTGCACAAAAAGCTGCTGCTAGATTCCTGACCGGCACCAGAAAGTGGGAACTCACCACACCTGTCTTAGCCAAATATGCACTGGCTTCCAGTATCTTTCAGAGTTCAGTTCTAGAAATGTCACTGACGCCATCGTCACTCCAAGGTTTATTTAATTATGTCTTTATTTAGTTATGAGGCTCAAACAGTAGCATGCACCCCTACAAATTATATATCAGAACAGGCTGGGATGTGGGACGTCTTGTTTTTGGTGTGGTCACAACACGGTTTAGTTGGTTAGTTAGTTAGTTAGTTAGTTAGTTAGTTAGTTAGTTAGTTAGTTAGTTAGTTAGTTAGTTAGTTGTCAGCCACCGTTATAGCGGATGACTGCAAGTGTGACTTGGACATGCCCCAGAAGCGGGGGCACGCTATCATTATGTTTCAAGTCTACGTTTTACACGCTACGCTTCCAAATCACGTTTATATCGTGCCAGACAGCAATTCAAGCACAAAGCAGTGTGAAACACATCCAGAAGCTTTCAAAATGAAAGTAACATGCAAGTAAACATAGGTAATTTATACAGGAAGTTGTCCGCTCTTCGCTGGCCCCTTTTATAAAGAGCTAGTCACTAATCTGGGTGTAAAGTTGGATGCATCACTAAAACTAGAGACTCAGAAATGGAGTGGTGCATTCTTGCTTTTTTTCATCTTCACCGTTTACCCAGGATCAAGCCGCTAGTGTCAAAAGCTCATCTGGAGACTGTAGTCCATGCATCCATTACTTCTCATCTAGACTACTGCAAGTCCCTTCACGCTGGGGTTAGAAAGGCTGCACTTGTTCCACTCCAGCTTGCACAAAAAGGTGCGGCTAGATTCCTGACTGTTACGATCCAGGCTGTCTAGGGGGCCTGGGGTAACAATTGAGGACACATGTTCTCGGGTTAAAAGTAACAAAACAACATTTATTTACATAAATATAATCACAAAACATAGATGAACAAGACATCAGCAGCAACGCAAAACGAGTAACAACTAAACTCTCATATTAACCAAATTATTACCAAAACTACGAAAGACCATCACATAATTTCCTAATTTCCGAGTGATGTCTTATTTAAAACAAGCGCCTAAAAAGGCTAACGGTTAAACACAGAGTTTGGCGTTCCCTCAGCACGCGAGCCAGCCACATTTTTAGATCCTTTAGCTCGTTTGAATCCAGTTTTATTTGACATATTTAACTTGTTTTTTATTATCATTCTTTGCTCTTATCTCCTGCTTTTATCTAGTCTTAATATATGGGTCAGCGATGTTTTTAATGCGTGTACAGGTCTTTGGCTCGCCTTCTGGCAGGTGGAAGGGGCTATATAAATAAAGGTTTCTGCAGGCTTCCTGCTGTTAAAGGGGAGTTTTTCTCTCCTCTTTCACTACATGCTGGCTTAGGATGAGAATTGCTAAAAATTTACTGACATAACAAGTCAGTGTTCAATGGATTTGCTTAATTAGGATATCTGTAACTAATTGAATTAGTAAACTGAACTCATGCCACTATTTAATGACCCACTTCAATGAAAATCATGTTTTTTTCTGTTTGTTCTTAAGGCATTTTTCTTTTGCTACGACAAATGCTAAAACATATAAACGATAAATTGATAAATGACCCGCACTTGTATAGCACCTCTCAGAGTAAGGACTCCAATGTGCTTTACACTGCAGTGTATCATTCATCCATTCACACACACACACATTCACACAATGAAAAGGATATCCAAAGATCTATCTAAAGAAAATTAAGCTCAAAGAAGCATTTCTGAGCATTTTCTTCATTCAAATAGCTGTGAATCAGTAGCAGACAAAAAATAAATGCTGTCTAAAATTCCACCCAGTGGCTTTGTGACATCACCACTGGGCGGAATTTTAGACTGCATTCCGCTGTGCCCCCTCAGGCTCTGAGGGGTAAAGAAGAAGATGGAGGATCAACACCTATGTGTTGTAGCGGGATCAATTATTGCAACACATTCTCCCACCTGTTCATCCTGTTTGCTAGCACTACATCAGCTATTTATGTCTGGTGTAATGCTAGCAGCCAGTGCTGCATGCAGCTGTGTTTACAGATTATAATTTAGTGTAGTGTGTCATATGGGCAGGTTTTCTTCTACATATAAATGATTGTGGCGGTGCACCAGAGCTAAATATAATCCGCCACACCTTCACAAGTTTTTTTTTCTATATGTTAAAAAACAATGTAAAACAGAGGTCACAACAGAGTGCTACGACACCCGGTGTTGTGCCATAAATCGACTCGCTGCCAAAAAATGATTAGCCACTAATAAATAAGGTAATATGGTAATATTTAGGTAAATTTAACCCTTTACAGGTGACCAGGACTCTGTGATCAATTTTTGGCAAGGGAAATGATCATTTGTTGCCATTTTTGAGGTGTTTATGAATGTGGAAGACACCCAGCATCCTGTGATGGCACTAATAACATCAAGACATAATAAATAAAGTAATATTTAGGTAAATTTAACCCTTTACAGGTGACCAGGACTCTGTGATCAATTTTTGGCAAGGGAAATGATCATTTGTTGCCATTTTTGGGGTGTTTATGATGATACAGTAGACAGTATGAGTAGTAACATCAACAGATAATACATAAAACCCTTATTTGGTCAATTTTAGCCTTCGTGAAAATCTGAGCGATTCAATCACTTTTTGGCAAGTAAAATGCCATTTTAGTTGTCTACAATTAAATCATCAATAAAGAATTTAAAGATATTTTGAGGCGTTTCTTATAGGTAAACAGGAGGGTGTAGTCTCTATTTGGCAAGTGACAATCTTAATTTTATGTGCTGAAGTGCTTTTATCTTGTTACTTTTAAATAGAGCAACGTAATGTATAGATAGTACCTACACAATGTCATTAAAGCCAAAGCTTGATCAGTTTAAATACTATTTTTCAAGTAAAAATGTGCCCCAAACTAACTGTGGCTCCATGTCAAGTGGACTAAAGAAAGGAAGGTGAAAAAAATCAAATCGCTGGAGAATTGTTTATTTACATTTATACGACAATTACATTCAATACAGGGCACCATTTTACATTGTTTGTTTATTTTTTAGTATCAAGTATCCGAACCGGATACATGGGTTCATCCAATTGTGGACCCACCACCCACAGGAGGAACATGAAGGGTTCGGTGCAATGTGGATCGGGTGGTAGACCAAGGCGGGAGCCTTGGCGGTCCGATCCCCGGACAAGGAAACTGGTTTTTGGGACATGGAACGTCACCTCGCTGGCGGGGAAGGAGCAGAAGCTTGTGGCAGAAGTTGAGCGGTACCGGCTAGATATAGTCGGACTCACCTCAACACATAGCAGTGGCTCTGGAACCCAAGTCCTTGAGAGGGGTTGGACACTCTCCTTTGCTGGAGTTTCTCCAGGTGAGAGGCGGAGGGCTGGGGGTGACTTTTTGTTAGCCCCAAGACTCTCTGCCTGTGTTGGGGTTTACCCCGGGGGACGAGAGGGTAGCTTCCCTGCACCTTTGGGTCGGGGAACGGGTCCTGACTGTTGTTTGTGCAGAGACAGGTCAGCCTGAAGAGGAAGGGAAGTTATTTTCACATCTCTAGTTTGTCTTTTGTTGACAAATCTGTGTGCTGAAGCTTTAACGGGGACCCCCTGAAGCTCCGATCCCAAGTGGTCTCCAAGGTGACACAACAGGTGACCTATACAGAAAATGGCTCTTTCCTTCAATTCCTGGTTGATGTCTGCTGCTTTGAGCCTCTTCACCGTTACGAAAACACCTTCAGGAAGAGTTTTATGGAGAACAGGTGACCAAATAAAACACATCTGGACTCAAGCAACAGCTGATCCAAAGCGAACACATGGAAGGATGAAAACAAGAACAAATAAAAGTCTGCAAGAACAAAATATTCCTTTGCTTTAATAGATTTTCTGAAGGAACCCGACTCCTTCTCAACTCACAGGTTCTGACAAACCCGTTTATGAAACCAACACACATTAAAGCAATAAGGTGAAGCAAAGCAGTTTCCTGGAAACATAAATCAAGAATTGTCGAAGAGAATTAGTTTTAAACTCCTGCAGAAACTTCCCCGGCCGGGGCCAATGCACCTCTTTGACATACGGCTTTAGGCCAAACGCTGCAGACACGGCTGTCGGTTCCTGAGGTCTCCTCAGTTTGATCAGCTGCTGAGTGACCAGCAGCGCCTCAGATGTGATCTCATAAAAGCTGTCCTCCACACACATAAAAGAAATTTCTCTTTGCTAAATGTTTGTGACTTCCAAAGGAGCCTTCTGTGGGTGTGTGAGAACAGCTTTATATTGAATGTATTGAACACCTACAGCAACAAAACCTTATTAAATGAGTCAGGCAGAGCTGCATACAGCAAGAGGAACGGCCTAAAACCTGTCAGAGGGGTGGAACATGGCCTTTAACCTCGTGCAGAAACAACGCTCACATCCTCTCGTCTCCTCCCATCAGTGCAGAGGGTTAAGAAGCGAAGAAACTCAAGCGGGTTTTTTGTTAATGCAGGGTACATTTTGAGATAAAAATTGAGATTCGATGTGGTTGCTACTCAAATCCAGGCTCACTAACTGACCTGCTAACCAACCGGTGTGTGCAGAGGCAGTTTGAGTGAACGTTGGTTCAAAACCACTGAACAGACCTGTTTGATCTAATCATCTAAATCCTTATTAGGACAGGATTTAATGAATAAAATGGTGACTAACAAGTACTTCTTAGAGTCAGTAAGATCTTGTTTGCTAATTCCAAAGAAGATGCAGAACTCCTGATGTTTTTCAGATTAAACACTCAGCTGATAAAATAGGATTCCAGTGAAATCTGTTCTGACCCACATTATCACACCTGTGGAGACCTTAAATCCTAAAAACCTGACAACATGTTTGTTCAATCCCATATTGATGTCTAGAGAGTGATTTTATAATGAAATAACACATGAATTAACACCGTTTAGTGAAAGTCAGAAGGCCAGCGGCAGCATTTCAGTAACCTGTGAACAGGGAGCAGAGGTCTCTGGCACTGACAGACCGCTCAGCGTGTCAAACAAAAGAATGTTTCCCTAAAAGACCACTAGAGCTGTTTCAGTAGGTAACTGTGAACTTTAATTTTTAACACCAAACGAATAAACAAACTGGAAAACTTTTTAACTCCAAACAAAAACAACAACAAAAACCTGGAAAACTTATAAAATGTCCTGAAACTTCAACGTTTTTGTCGGAGGAGTACTGCTGTCCGTCTATTCCGACTCTTGCTCCTCCTGCACCTGCTGCAGCTCTCGCTGCTGCTCCTCCTGCTCCAGCTCCCCGCTGCTGCTGCTTCTCCTGCTGCAGCTCCCCGCTGCTGCTGCTCCTCCTGCTCCAGCTCCCCGCTGCTGCGGCTTCTCCTGCTGCAGCTCCCTCTGCTACTACTCAAGTTCCTGCTGCAGCTCCCGCTGCTGCTCCAGCTGCCGCTACTTTTGCTCCTGCTGCTGCTAATACTGTATCTGCTGCTGCTGCTCCCACTGCTGGTACTTCTGCTCCTGCTCACGGACCCTGCTGCTGCTAATGCTGCTGCAACTCTCCTCTGCTGGTCCTCCAGATCCCACTCCCGCTCATCCTCCTTCAGCTGTTCTTCGTATCTTATCTGAAAAAAGACATAACAATCTTAAAGAGCTGGATCTACCAACACTGGTTTTTCACCCGTTTCTCAATAAACAACATTCATAACATTCCAACACCCTTTTTTCCCAGGATCAGTAATGATGAAACAGTGAATATTTTCTCCTAAAAACACAAATGAACATGTTTGTTTCAATAGTAAAAGTGTCTCAGAAAAATCCTGCTAAACTTCTTGTGGCCTCAGATCTAAAGGAGCGGTCTCCCATCCCAGCATCTTCAGCCCCAGTGCATGCCAAAGAACAACCACATCATCTGCAGGAGGCAGAGATGAGATCCCAGGATTCCCAAACCACAGGTTCTCTTTTCCACAGGTTCCACCAACAAGATCAGAGACCAAAGAACGTCCTAGCAGAGTTCAACCCGCTCTGGGAACAAGCTTGACTTTGTGGTAACAATGTGCTCAAACTCTGGGGCTTTGACATGATTTCATGTCAGATGATGATTCCACTAAACATGGATGTTCTTAGCTGCATCGTGAGTAGCTGTTGTGTTTTAGTGTTTTGTGCATTACCTCCAAGTTCTGCTCCACGGCCTCTACGATGAATGCTGGCATCATGTTCCAGAGGATGAGCTGGGAGATGATGACAAACGAAACCGAATAAAGCAATGAGATCCAAACGGAAGAGCACGAGTCGTCTCCGGGTCTGCATGGTCCTGCATTACAGGAGAGACAATGTCATTCCCTCTCTGGCAGGCAGGCGTGAGCGGCCAGAGTCAACATGGTGAAATGCATGTGTGAGTTTAGACGTACGGTCCAGATGTCAACCCAGCCGTCGCCTGTGAAGATCCTGATGACGGTCAGAAACGCATATCCAAAGCTTTTAAAATTAGAGTAGCGGTCCAGGCCGATGCAGGGGTATATGGCGCGGTATGGGGGCCAAAATTAAGACTACTGCCCAGCAGCAGGAGGCTATATAAGTTCCGAAGCAAACTACTGATCTGATTAATGATAAGCTGGCGCCGGTAACTGAGAGGCTGGCGCTGCTTACTGAGAAGTAGCACCTTTACCGGCGTCACTACTAGATATGCTAGGGACTAGCAGCCCTCGGCTGGTAATTGACTGGATCTCACACTCCCTCTGCTGTCTATTAGCATGGATAGGCTAGCGTTAGCCTGGACGGGCTGGTGTTAGCATTGGAGAGGCTAGCCATTAGCGTGCCTAGGCTGGCCACTAGCTGGATTTCCTACCTCCTCGACGGACCATTAGCATGGATAGGCTGGCGTTAGCATCGGAGAGGCTAGCCATAAGCGTGCCTAGGCTGGCCACTAGCTGGATTTCCTACCTCCTCGACGGACCATTAGCATGGATAGGCTGGCGTTAGCATCGGAGAGGCTAGCCATAAGCGTGCCTAGGCTGGCCACTAGCTGGATTTCCTACCTCCTCGACGGACCATTAGCATGGATAGGCTGGCGTTAGCATCGGAGAGGCTAGCCATTAGCATGTCTCGGAGAGTCACTTTATTAGATGCGGTTTTTTTTTTGTTTTAACTTTTATTAAACGTATGACATACGGTGAGACCAGCAATCACAGTTGCTTCTTTGACAGAACACACTGTTATACATATTAACTTTAAGCATATTGTAAAGCTGACAGCCTGTTAGCATTGATCAGGTGCTGCGTAAACTCCATTCTATTAATTACATGTTGATGGCGTTTTCTTTTTAGTTTTTTTTTTGCACATATCAGAGAAAAAGCCAGAGCTAACTAATATGTACTTTTCATCTCTGAATTTTAAATCCTTTGTATTGAATTACAGGTTAGTAATTATTAAAATTGTGATGTTATCTTTATTAAAACTACATATGTAAAATGTGTCTGATAATCATTTCCCTTAGGGGAACAATAGTTTTGTTGCACTAAACTTACTGTTGTCTCTGCTGAAGGTTATGGGATGTGAAGTTTTCTCCTCAGATGATCTTGTCAAAAGAAAAATAGAGTATGGCTGAATTTATACTTTATACCACACACAGTAAGTCAAACTTTACTACAACAAACAGCTGGAGTTTGACCTGAATTTTAAAAGTGGAAAAAGAACTTTATTTAACTATTCAGTATCCTAAGTCACCGCCTGCTAATGTATTCAAATTTAAAGCTCAATAAAACTGTAGCACTTCTTCAATAAGTTTTTGTAGATTAAAGAAATTCACCAATATCACAAGAAAGTCACATATTTTACTGATAAAAATGACTGTCTTAACAGTGTTGTAGATGTGTAGTCAGTATTTTTGCATTTTGGTGCAGTTTGTTTAATAAGGGCTGGTTGTTCATTCAAAAAGGTATAGGAACGACATTCATGTAGTGCTACAAGTACTCATGCCTCAATAAAAATCACTTAAGTGGAAGAAATACAGAACACTCTGCAGTAGTGAGCTAAAGATTTTTTTAATGTTGCCATCAAAAATTCAGCCAGCCGCAGTGCTTCCATGTACAAATCTGCTCCAAAACATGAGCTGGCTGTTAACGGGTCTATTCTGTCCAACAATCTGTTGACATTTTATATTAATGAGTCTGGATGCTCTGGCACGACAATGTCAGCAGTGGAATCAGAGGCGGGTAAAGATCCCTCAAAGTCATTGCCCCATTCACTGAGGCTGACCTGTGTGGACAAACAAATATTCAAAACAATAGACTCAATAGAATCAGAATGAGAACAATGGAGCACATTTGGTAAAATCTGTACTCTAACCAATAAAACTGTTTTCTGTGGGAGAAATTGGCACCTAAAATGCAAAGGCTAATATGAATAAAACATTTCAAAATAATTCTATTAGCCAACCTTGAACAAAGGAACAATCATTTAATAACTATGATAGTCCAAACCCTTCACTTGCACCAATCCCAAAAACCATGTGGCTTTTGAATTCTTGGTATGTTGTGTGGACTATGGGGAGATACAGCCGGTTTGTGCATGTGTTAGCTTTTGGGTATTTGGAAAACTCCCCACATTCCTCAGGATCATGTAGAAAGCACAGAGTTGGACTGGACCTTAGGTCAAGTGGAGGAAAGGATTTCAAGCCAGTGGAGAAAAACAGGATCATCTCCAACGAGACATCTGAATCTTCATCTACAAAATAAAGAAAAAATGACATAATGTTGGAAAGTACTGGAAGCATTGTTTCTATAAGCATGTATATTCATAAACTGTAGGGTTAAAGTGACATTCTAAATATAATGCATAAAAATGTAAAGTTTTTAAAAAGGCCTAACCATGTAAATTGTAGTTGTTTTTTATCATCTTCCAGGTTAAATTGTTATGAGTTGTTCTATTTCAGAAACAAAAACAAAGCAGAAATAAAAACAGTTTGTGTTCTTACAACGTACAGGTGAAATTAGAAAAATGAGAATCTGGAGCAAAAGTTACTTTATGTCAGTAATTCAACTTAAAGGTGAAACAAATCTATGAGTAGACGCATTCCATGCAAATCCAGATAATTCAACTGTTTATTTGTTATAACTGTAACAAAATGTTATGGCTTACAGCTGATGAAAACCCCACATTAAACATCTCAAAAATTTATGAAACATTACTGAAATAAATGGACTTTGCATCATATTCTCATTTTTTTAGTATGCCTCCCATACCCTCTGCTTCCAAGATGAAGTTTTCCCACAGACAGAGTATCAAGTTCTCAGTGGAACGCTTGTTGGACCCAGGGGTGTGTAGCACAGGTCTGAATGCATTTTTGATGTTTTTGGCTGTTATTCGGTTGTCGTGATGACACATGATCTTCAAGAAGAACTCCTTGTTTTCCATCATGGCAGAATAAACACCCAGGGTCTTTAAGCCATCTTTGAACCTAGCATGACAAAATATATTTAGCAAGTGATTTTCAAATTAATATATAAAAAAAAAAGAGCTAACATTGTAACGTGCTATATGAAATCTTTGTACAAAAACAAAGATTAGTAATAGCCAAAGCTTTTGGGAAAATGCTATAAAATCCAAATCCAGCGTAGATCCAGTTAAATAAAGGGCTTTGAACTACAGCCCTGTAATGAGATTGTGATCCTGAAAGATCTCATTGCAAATCTTGCAGGAGTGGCTGACTTTGAGGTTACAACAGACAGCTAAATTTACTAGAAGGTGGAGTGCTAACAAAGGCTGGTGAATATGAAACTGAAAAAAGAAAGGAAAATTAGTGCCTCAAGTGGAGGAGTTTAAGTATCTCGGGGTCTTGTTCACGAGAGAGGGAAAGATGGAGCGCTAGATCGATAGGCAGATTGGTGCTGCTTCTGCAGTGACGCAGGCGTTGTACTGATCTGTCATGGTGAAGAGAGAGCTGAGCCAGAAGGCAAAGCTCTTGATTTATCAGTCGATCTACGTTCCTACCCTCACCTATGGTCACAAGCTTTGGGTAGTGACAGAAAGAATGAGATCGCAGATACAAGCGACCAAAACGAGTTTCCTGGAGAGTGATCCAGTGTGTAATAAGGGTCTACATTTACATGTCTATTTCATCTCATTCATTCTATAAGATTCCATGACGGATCCAAGGTGCTGAACACAACACAAATAAAACATAAAAGCTTTAAATAAAGTGTAACAATCGTAAAACCAACATAGAAATATTAAAGGAGAGAAGTTAAAACAGACAATTAAAATACAGTAAAAATAATAAGAGGCAGGGGCAACAAAACCAAGTTAAAAAAATGCTAATCCTGGAATGCCTTGACATAAAAATGGGTCTTTAAAAACCATCAATGGAGGTGACTGGTGCACCACCAAAGGCATCTGGTTTCAAAGTGTATGAGCCAACACCAGAAAAACGCACGGTCCCCTCGTGACCTGCACTTGGTGCACAGAAACATCAACAGCTCCCTGTCATCAGAGCAAAGGTCCCGCGAAGGGGCATGTCTATGCAAAAGGCTGACAAGATAATGCTGTAGCCAGGGACGAAATTTTGATTTCAGAAGTGGGGGGGACACAGCAGGCCTGTGCGGATTTGGGGTGGGGGGTGTTATGTAAAGACCCCTTGACACGTCACGTGCCCATCTCAATAATTTTCCATCCTCTCTCTCTCTCTCTCTCTCTCTCTCTCTCTCTCTCTCTCTCTCTTTCTCTCTCTCTCTCTCTCTCTCTTTATATATATATATCAAAGTTAAAAAATGTACAACTCTATTATTATTTTTATTTATTATCATTATTGAAGTGCAGTTTTGGCTGTTGACAATGGATAGGTCATTGTATTTATTGTTTTGGGTCTTTTTTTATTGTTTTTGGTGCAACATTTTCAAACGGAGTGAGATTCCTTTTTTATTTAATTTTTGTTTGTTATTTTTATTCATTTAGAAGTTCTGGTTCTGGACATTTCAATGTTAAATGAAGGTTTATTTGTTGCATTTTAAAGGGTGTACTTGCATTATTATGATATATTAACATTATATTAGTGGTTATTTTGGTCTAGATAATGTTGACAATGATATCGTTTATCATCAACAATTTGTTGGACAAAATATCGTCCAGCAAAATGTGTTACTTTCCCAGGCCTAGTCAAAAGTATAAAAATTATTTATACAAAAACGGTCCCTCCTGAGATCTGGCCGTTTGTTCATTTGCTGTGTTAGAGGACATGCTGAACTAATGTTTTACACATGATCATCACCCTAACATTTGAGTGTATAAAAACATATTAAATGTTTTTTTTCCCTTAAAAGTGTTTAAACAGTTGTTGCATTTCAACACACAAAAAATAAATGGAAAAAATAAGATAAATCTAATGAAAAGTGTACATCTTTGACATTAAGCTTAAAAAAATCTGTTGACGATGATGATACTGTTCATTTTTCAGAGCTTTTTAATGTGAACATATACATTGCAATAGATAAGTTTACAATAAAGTTAAATGATAAAAGTTTTGAAGTTACACTTCTACTACTACTACTACTAGTAATAATAATTATGATGATAATAGTAATTAAAAAAAATAATTATAATAATACGAATACATTGTGTCTGAGGAGTCAGTTATGTGGAGGAGATGAGTTTGTAAAAGTTAGTTTTGAGTATGTTTGTGAAGGAGGAGGTGAGTCTGAGCTTAATGCAGGGGTGTCACATGTTCCAACTTACGTTTTGACTTTGAAAGAAGTCTCTTATATCCACTTTTCGTTTTCTTGACATGTTGCCACCTGGCTGTGCCTAACTACCAAAGACTCACAAATGAACACTTATTCAAATGTTATGTAATGGAAGCTGAGCTGAGCTCTGATATTACACAGCGTCTAGTTGACGATGTGACTCAGTACCGGTGTTCCCTAGCGGCTCCAAACTAGCAAAACAACGTGAGCACGTTCTGACTGTTTCCAACTTGAGTGACAGCAGCAACAGCCAATAATACGTTAGCAAGTATCAGCAGAGCCAATAGATTAGCTTTTGGGCGGGTCTAATAGGAAACCGGTTTCCGTTTCGGTCCTAGTGCTCAACCAAATCCATTTAATGGAGCGTAATATTGTTTTTGGACGGAAAAAAGTGCAGGGGACCAAAACTGCCTTTTGAAAAAGTGGGGGGGGGACATGTCCCACCCGTCCCCCCCCAAAATTATGTCCCAGGCTGTAGCCATTCCTTGTAGGGACTTGTATGTCAGTACCAAGACCTATGGTCAGCTAGCTATGGGCTAGCTGACATGCTAGTGCTGGAGTGTGCATCCAGGAGTGTGGTTCCTGCACGTTTTCAAATCTTTCACTGTGTGATCACAGCTGATTTGTTTGACTTAGTGATGAATCGCTCCTGTAGAAAACATTGAAGGCTGAGGAGACATTTCAGCGGTTAGATTAAGTGTTGAAAACAGCACATGAGGAGGAGAGTACAGCAGTTTGTTTTTATAACAGTGAATTAAAACAACACCAGAGGGTGTTAAAGCCAAAACTTTGTGTGTCTTTATAGCCAGGCAACATCTAAATCAGGGCTATTCGTTTGGGCCTCGAGGGCCAGTATCTAGCACGTTTTAGTGGTTTCTGTGCTACAACACACTTGATCCTGTGCAGCATCTCATCAGGCTCTGCAGAAGCCTGTTAATCACCTGCTGATTGAAATCAGGTGTTTTGAATCAGGGTTAAAACTAAAACATGCTGGAAACCGGTAATCGAGGCCCAGAATTGAGTCTGATCTAAACCATGCAGGGCAATGTGCCTTGAGGGACAGGATTGGGATTCACTCCCATCTGGCAAGAACAGTTTCTTCCCATGTGGTCGGAGCCAGGAATGTCAATCATAGAGCTGCCCACTCCATTTGCTTTGCTTCAGTCACATAACCCTGTGTTGTGTTGGCACCTCAACTGATCTGCTCTGACCAGTATCTAGACTGTCTTGTATAAATAGTACCCGCTTCTCTAATTATTGCCAATATTATATTTTTATCTTTTCATTGGGTTTCTTTCTTAATTCTAATTTTTGCTAATCATTTATTTTTTCTTGCACCAAGTACCGCAGCAATTACCTAATGTTGTGATTTCATGCACACATAACAATAAAACCCTTCTGATTCTGAATCACTGGGGCACTGTTTGAAGAATTTGCATCTGGTGTGTGTTTGGTATAAAGTAAAATAGTGTAAGTAATATGACTGTTGTGAGTTCTGCTTTTAATAGTCACTAGCACAAGGTTGTGTGTACTATCATTACCTCTCAAATGCAGACCGTGTTCTGCCAAAGATGTACCAGTGTGCAGTGTCCAGAGCCATTTTTTGTGCATTTTCAGGTGTTGCCAAGTTGCGTCGTGACCCTGCCAAGTCAATGGTGTCTTCAAGGTTCTCAGGAACTTCACCAGAACAAACCTATAAAATATTGTGATATATGTTTATACACCAAATAATGTATGTTATATACATAAACATGTGTATTTATATACTGGCCTTCTGTAGATCTTCTCTCAATTTCAAATCTGGAACTTCGTCAATGGTCACCGTTGTCATCTCTGGTGACTCTGTGAGTGCATGGAATAGAGTTCTGGAGAAGAACCGGGGAGCAGGTCCTCCATGGACTAGAGACATTGCAATGGTCATTGCGGCGTAGAAGTAGTCATCTCTTTCCATAGCTACAAAGGTAGAGTTTGTGTGTGGTGTGAGGAACATTAAAGATAAAAAAACTATGCTTTGTGAAATACACTTAGAACAGATGACAGTGAAGAAATAACATTTTTTTATTTTAGCAATGGTGTGAAATTTTAATGCTATGTCAAATAGGGGTGTGCAATCATAGCTACTTCACAATTAAATTTCAATTCAGTGAAGTCTGTGATAGAGACTACCCCCACACCCACTTTATACCGCTATTGTGGAATCTTATTAAAAATACACGATCGCATTCGCACCACACTACTGCCACAGATCGAACACTTATAAACGAACAAACGCCCCCCTGGTGCTGCCTCAGCTTTGCAGCAAAGTAATGCTGTAGTTTTATGAAAGAGGCTGGAGTTGCGGGACAGTTTTATTGATCATTACTTGATAGTTAGCTGGTTAGGATGAACAACCACCGGCTTTTTCTCTTCATCTAATCCGTACTGTAAACATGTAAGGGGCTGTCACATGTTGGTAGAGTTGTTGGTGTATTTTATTTTAGCTTTACACAACTGTCCTTTAGTCCTGATGAGTGAATTCCATCAGTGGCTGAAGCTGAGAAACAGCTTCCTTGGTATGTTCTTTCTGTGTTTGGCTTCTAATTCCATTGTTGGTTCTTTTTTAAAACACAGGAAAGGTTTCTCTTTACCTTGCTGACAGGAGCTGCACAGCGTCAGCTCTGAGGATGTTTTGCTGTCGGCAAACCAAACTGTCAGCAAGGTAAAGAGAAACCTTTCCTGTGTTTTAAAAAAGAACCAACAATGGAACTGAGAAACAGCTGTTCATTGCTGTTTTGTTATTTACTGCTGATCAGTCCCCTTAAGTGTCCAGGTCGCATGCTTCATTTTCATGTTTCTTCCACGCTTTGTGGCAGTTTTTATTTATAATCATTTATGAAAGATTACAAATCAGTATTGAATTGGCACGTCTCATTGCGATGCATCGAATAAATTGTGAATCAGCACACCCCTAATGTTAATACTGCAATACTGTTCATATTTTTTGTGGCTAAAATGACTGTTGAAAAAACAACAACATTTAATACATCCTTGATTTTGACATGTCAAATAATTACTAAATATGCATCTCACCTGAACTGCAGTAAGATATGAATTTGCTGTTTTCTGGTCCTACAAACAGCTCACTACCATGCAAATAATCCAAAACAAGGGTGAAGAACTCCCGCTTTGGTCCCCCTGAATCAACTGCTCCTTCAGCTTTTCCAACATCGTCCATGAACTTGACATCGATGCGCCAATGAGGTTGAAATGACTTCCGGCTAAGAGCCAGTCTTGCACCCATCCAGATCCGAGATCTGCACACACTTACATACGATGCAGGACTTTCATCTCCATATTCAATTGCCTTCTCCAGTTCTTTGAGAATATTCTCAATGTTTCTGTATAAAAAAAATGAAGCACAAATAGAACTAAGTTAGGTGTGAATCATTGCTGCACCCAGTTTTGAATAAGAAACATTTTTTCTATAGCGCCTCACTAGAAAAAAAATCACAAGGTGCTTCACAAGAACAAAACAGAGAAAAAAGCAATTATTTTAAAACATATTTTGTGATGTAAAAATTGAGAAAAAAAGTAAAATATGTGAAGGAAGAAAGAAAATGAATTACAAAAAGGTAATCACAGGATCCCAAGAAAGACAGAATTAACAGAAACAGCAGCATGACAAAAAACTACTGAGGAACAGGAGGGTTGTCCAAGTGTGAGGAAATGAAGGTGTGGATAATATGTATATTCCAGTTACATTTTTTTATCCCAAATTTAAGATTTAGAGTATTTGCCATTATTGGGTCCTGATCTTGAGCAATGCATAAAAATAAGAAGAAAACAAGTTGTCCAAATTTTTTTTTATTATCAATTATATAT
This sequence comes from Nothobranchius furzeri, assembly GCF_043380555.1. Taxonomy (NCBI): domain Eukaryota; kingdom Metazoa; phylum Chordata; class Actinopteri; order Cyprinodontiformes; family Nothobranchiidae; genus Nothobranchius; species Nothobranchius furzeri. The sequence continues at coordinate 31,946,334 of NC_091756.1, forward strand.
TTATTTCTTCTTGTATTTGTATTTTCATTAGCTTACCACCAAAAATCACTGGTTTACGAAGTACATTGATAAATTTGTTCATATAATGAATATTTAAAAGCAGAGTCATTGCTCACATTTACAATTTTTTATGTCTTCAATTTACAGCTGTATCGAGTGATGAGTGTTCCCATTTTGGGGAAGGCATGTAACGCCACGGATGGCAGGCTCGCTTTACTCTGCACAACACGTGTAGCTACCGCAAGCAGCTCTGACGCAGCTAGAGACAACGAACCCTGATGTTTTGCAGTTCCACAGCAATTTATCTTTGTTTATCAACATATCTTTCGAAGCTAACTACGTGTCTTTTGCTGCTGCTTTTTGGCCAGATCATCGTCGTAAATGAGAATGAGTTCTCAATCGACTCATCTGGTTAAATAAAAGTAAATGAAATAAAAATCAATGCTGGCTGGCTCAGTGTTTTTGCCCAAGTTGCCACCTAGAACTGGCAATGTTTGTGGCAAACTGGGACTTAATGGTAATTTGCTTTGGCAACACCTTAACCCTTACTTCACAAAGCACTTTTTTGTGCTCAAATGACTTTAACGTTAGAAAATTTAAACGATGGGTAAGGGTTAAGGTTAAGTAAAAAGCCAAAAGAGAAAGGCGGTAGATCATGCAGCTCTGTATTTTCTACCACAGGAAGTACCCAGTATGCACACATTACAAAGGTCAGTTACACTGACTTCACTGTCCGGTTTACAATATGTCCAAACAGAAGACATTTTTCTCTCCTGAAGAGACGTTACCTAGCTAACCGCTACATGTTATGTTTTCTGAATTTTGCACCCACTGTAAATTGTGTGACATTACAGTGTTGTCGTCTAACAGACAAAGAATACTGATGTAGTGGAACTTGTAAAAATTAAAACTAAGCCATTGTCGTTAAGTTTCAAAGTGTCTATCACAGGATGAATTTAAAAGATATTTCTTGTTCCAATGTTGAAGCAGATTTATTTATTTTTTTGCATCCATTAAGATACTTTGAAAATCATGTGATTGGGGTCAATTTTTAATCACGTGATCGGATTAAGTATCCCTAATTAAATTCAAATAATACCTCACAATGCAAAACTAAAAAAGAAGAATGTTTAAACTATGTGCTTTGTTCTTACCGCTCATTTGTGCCTGGAGTGTCCTTATCCTCAACAGCTGGCTCAGGAACATTTTGGTTCAGCGTCCTAATAAATATTTTATAATAATAACATTAAATCTTTGTGTTTTTAATACCACAAAAATGTATCATATATTCACTGTGTAGCAAGTCTGTATTTCTCAAATAACATTAATAATCATATAAAAACACAACTGTGCTTAATTCAAAGAGAGAGCATTGTTACCTGGCCTGATATTATTCAAATTATTATGCTCATGAGTCTAAGGTGTACCAGTTCTTCAGGTTGAATTTGGCATTCAATGTCTTAATTATTTAACAAATATCCCCCTATCCTTGACAAAGGTAATAGTCTTTTTTAAAATGACACAGAAGTCAAGCTGCAGGTGTGAATAGTTGACTCAGTCTAGGGCTGCTCGATTATGGCAAAACTGATAATCATGATTGTAATGAATCTTAAGGGTCAATTTTCACCATCGAATTGACACAATAACCTTTCATGCACGCCAGAGCTGCAAAGTCAAGGTTGCACCAGCAAGAGGATCCAGACGCACAAATCAACCTTTTGCTCACTTATTGTTCAACGCAGACATAAATAAACTGCCAAGGTCTCCCACAAAAGCCCTTCTCTCTGCTAAAAGTCGTACTGCTGGATTCCTCACTCTGAATAAAAGTGAATCCACACGAATCCTACAAGGCATTACAACTTATATGCTAAATAATCATGTGATGAATGAACAAGATGTTTAAATGAAATGTATGAATAATCTGTGCTTAAATCAATGAACTTGAAATGAATATTGTTCTTACAATGATCCATTTATATCTCAAATCACTGTGTTTGACTTAACAAGTTAATCATTGTTTACTCATACACGTTGCAAAAAGATACATATTAAGGTTAAAAACATTTTTGTATCTGAAGGAGGGCGTGGCTTTCTGAGGAATGTTGGTAAATAACCAGAAACTTCTCAAATTCGGACTTGCCAGAATACGCCATAAATCATAACATTGTAGTTTAATAAAACAAGAATTACTTCCCGAGGGATTCAGTTTCTAGTGGAGTTCCGAACCGGCCAATTCGGAACAAGCATCCTTGAGACATCTCTTTTGCCTGTTTGCACGCTGCAAGCTGACACAGCCTCTGTCCCTCGGCATTCTTCAAACATCCAAAAAATGCCCATACTTCCGACTTTGTCTTCTTTGAGGGATAATAAATGTCCCGAGTGCTGCCGTCTCCTCCTTTGGCCATTATTTCAGCTTTAGCTTCAAGAAAGTTTTGGTCGTAAACAACAAAGTGCGCATGTGCCGCCGGCAACTTCAGCAGATGATACGGTGGCTGGTAAGGGTCACCGTGCCTACACCGCAGCCACTGTAATCCACCGAGATAATATATTTTTTAAAAACAAGATGGTTATTATTGTCAACTTTTTTACCGGGGTTTACTACTACACCGGTTACCGTGACAACCCTAGCCCTGACACACTTTCAGATATACTCATGGTGCAGCTGTGTTCTCCAGAGATCAAGGACTAGGACCCAAATGAGGCTGTAATGCTTTGGCACAAAGACGGTGTCAGAAGCAGGAGGCCAGACTTCATGGACAGAGAAAACAAGGAGTCTGACTAGATTTCATTGAAAGAGTTCATAAAAACATCTCTAAAAATAAATAAATAAATAAATAAATAGTAAAAATGACAAAAGAGTTGTTTTTCTTATTAATTGATGTTTTAATTATTTTGTCACTCTGTTTGGAATCAACATAATATAGAATAACATGCTTTAGGTAGATCTAAATCATTTAGAATTTTGGCTGGTAAAAAAATATGCTTGGCCGGTAGATTTTCATCATCTACCAGCCAACTTGGCCGGTGAGTAAAAAATTTAATTTCGGACCCTGCCCACACAGTAAATACATGACAATAGTGAACGGTTGGATTTAAAATGACGACTTTTGTCATCAATGGCAGTGAATGAGTTATAAAGACATGGACATCAGCAGCCTACTCTGATCTTTTCATTTTTTTAAATGGCAAAATGACATTGGTAAAAGTTGTACATTTTGGTAATGATAAATTTTCAGTTTACTGCCCTTGTCTAGATAACTTCATTATTATTTAATACAATTTTATCATGTGATACTGCTCATTTTCTTATGTGTAGGTGGCAGCTTTGTGTTTCCATAGGTATGTTCTGTTTTTGTGGAGCGTTTTATGTCATTGTTAAAGTTAAAGTCTCATAGTTAACACACACACTGGTGTGTGATGAAAATTGACCTGTACATTTGAACCATCCCCATGGGGAGTGGTGAGTTGCAGACACGGTCGTGATCGGGAACTATTTGGTGGTTTGACCCCCTAATCCAACACCTTAAAGCAGAGTGTCAAGCAGGGAGGCATTGGGTCCCATTTTCAAAGTTATTGGTATGACCTGACCAGGATTTGAACCCTAATCTCCCTGTCTCAGGGCAGACATTCTACCACTATGCCACTGAGCTGGTCATCTGTGTGGGGAAACCCCACTGGATTTCATATTGCATGCAGTAATGTTCACATACTGATGGCAACCAATAATTTAAATGTTTTTCTCAATAAAATTAATAAATAAAATTGCCTTTGTAAAGTACAGTACTGGAAAAACCTCATCGTGAACATCCTTTTTTTAAGGACTGGATCATAATTTGTCCACCACACTGCTCATCTGTCTCTCCCCCATCTGCACATAACCCTGTGTGCAAAAATCACGTCACTTTTTTTTTGAGTGGCATGGTTCATTCTCAACTTACACCTTTACTGGCTTCAGGGTAAAAAGTGTCTCCATGGTCAATGTTGCAGTGTGGCTAAATTATATTCTCTCTTAATATATTTATGTACATATTTAGACCAAATTCTCCTATAGAGGAAGATGTATAGGTCTTTGTGATAACATGCTTTTTCTTTTTAGAGAGCAGATGTTTCATCACGGGCCGAAGTGTTCATAATCAACGCATTGAGAGGCTTTGGCGTGATTTGTGGCAGTCAGTGGTTTGCAACTACCATGCAGTGTTCCAGTACATGGAAACTACGGGTGCTCTTGATTCTGACAATGAGATCCACCTGCTGTGCCTGCACTACGTAATGATTCCAAGAATCAACGCCCACCTAAATGTCTTCAGAAGAACTTGGGACAGACACCGCATTTCCTCTGCTGGAAACCGCTCCCCTGACCAGCTGTGGATCTCCGGGCAATTGACAAGTGAAGTGGAACCAACTCAACCAGTATGATAAATATATTTGTATTTTTGAGTACTGCTCTGCTTTTACATGTTAAATGTGCAAAATTTTTTGTCATTAATATTGTTTTGAATATTTGTTTGTCCACACAGGTCAGCCTCAGTGAATGGGGCAATGACTTTGAGGGATCTTTACCAGCCTCTGATTCCACTGCTGACATTGTCGTGCCAGAGCATCCAGACTCACTAATACAAAATGTCAACAGATTGTTGGACAGAATAGACCCGTTAACAGCCAGCTCATGTTTTGGAGCAGACTTGTACATGGAAGCACTGCGACTGGCTGAACTTTAATTCTCTTCTTGGTGTTCAAAGTAGTTGCTGTTTTTAGCATCAAAGTAACTTGCTCTAAAAGTGTATAATCAAACTGTAAATGCCTGATTATGTGCTTCACTTGAAAAAAAAATGTCTGTCATGAGCAGGACTTATGATAATGTGTCAACATAAAATTAACATGTATTGATGGCTAAGACACAGATGGGCTGATGACACGTGTGTTCCTTCTTTATTTGTGTTAGTATTGTTTATTTTGGGGGGGGGGGTGTTATTGAGACATGAATACTTGTAGCACTATATGAATGTCGTTCCTATACCTTTTTTGAACGAACAACCAGCTTATTAAACAAACTGCACCAAAATGCAAAAATGACTACACATGTCTACAACACTGTTAAACACTAATTTTTATCAGTAAAATATGTGACTTTGTTGTGATGTTGATGAATTTCTTTAACCCTCCCACTGTCTATGGGTGACCCCGTGAGGAAAGTTGACCATTGAGCAGGGTTGATGGTTTATCCCTTGAGGTCCACGTGGCAGGGGTGAGGTGGTGTTCACTCCTCACCCCTGCCACGTGGACCCAAGGGATAAACCATCAACCCTGCTCAATGGTCAGCTTTCCTTGTGGGGTCACACCCATTAGAACAGTGGGAGGGTTAATCTACAAAAACTCTTATTGAAGAAGTGCTACAGTTTTATTGAGCTTTAAATTTTAATACATAAGCAGGTGGTGACTTAAATAGGATACAGGTTGCTGACTAATTAAATAAAGTTCTTTTTCCACTTTTAAAATTCAGGTCAAACTCCAGCTGTTTGTTGTAGTAAAGTTTGACTTACTGTGTGTGGTATAAAGTATAAATTCAGCCATACTCTATTTTTCTTTTGACAAGATCATCTGAGGAGAAAACTTCACATCCCATAACCTTCAGCAGAGACAACAGTAAGTTTAGTGCAACAAAACTATTGTTCCCCTAAGGGAAATTATTATCAGACACATTTTACATATATAGTTTTAATAAAGATAACATCACAATTTTAATAATTACTAACCTGTAATTCAATACAAAGGATTTAAAATTCAGAGATGAAAAGTACATATTAGTTAGCTCTGGCTTTTTCTCTGATATGTGCAAAAAAACCAAACTATTTAAAAAGAAAACGCCATCAACATGTAATTAATAGAATGGAGTTTACGCAGCACCTGATCAATGCTAACAGGCTGTCAGCTTTACAATATGATCAATCAAACTTTATTTCAGACAAGGGATATGTCCATAACAAGAATAAAAAAAAATAAATATGCTTAAAGTTAATCTGTATAACAGTGTGTTCTGTCAAAGAAGCAACTGTGATTGCTGGTCTCACCGTATGTCATACGTTTAATAAAAGTTAAAACAAAAAAAAACCCCGCATCTAATAAAGTGACTCTCCGAGACATGCTAATGGCTAGCCTCTCCGATGCTAACGCCAGCCTATCCATGCTAATGGTCCGTCGAGGAGGTAGGAAATCCAGCTAGTGGCCAGCCTAGGCACGCTTATGGCTAGCCTCTCCGATGCTAACGCCAGCCTATCCATGCTAATGGTCCGTCGAGGAGGTAGGAAATCCAGCTAGTGGCCAGCCTAGGCACGCTTATGGCTAGCCTCTCCGATGCTAACGCCAGCCTATCCATGCTAATGGTCCGTCGAGGAGGTAGGAAATCCAGCTAGTGGCCAGCCTAGGCACGCTAATGGCTAGCCTCTCCAATGCTAACACCAGCCCGTCCAGGCTAACGCTAGCCTATCCATGCTAATAGACAGCAGAGGGAGTGTGAGATCCAGTCAATTACCAGCCGAGGGCTGCTAGTCCCTAGCATATCTAGTAGTGACGCCGGTAAAGGTGCTACTTCTCAGTAAGCAGCGCCAGCCTCTCAGTTACCGGCGCCAGCTTATCATTAATCAGATCAGTAGTTTGCTTCGGAACTTATATAGCCTCCTGCTGCTGGGCAGTAGTCTTAATTTTGGCCCCCATACCGCGCCATACGGGTAGTCCTCAGAGCATTCTGGTCAACACACGAGATCAAGGATGTTACTATATCTGCAACCTGTGTGTGTGTGTGTGTGTGTGTGTGTGTGTGTGTGTGTGTGTGTGTGTGTGTGTGTGTGTGTGTGTTTGCGTGTGTGAGAGTGTGTGTGCTTTTGAAGAAACTAACCCAAAGTGCTGAACGCATCCACCCCAACATTGGCGTACACCACGAGGACGAACACCAGCAAGACACAGAGGGGGAAGATCTGCAAGCAGAGCATTTGTAATCCAGACAAAAAGCTGAATGTTTTCCAGGAGTGTTAAAGGATAAACATTTATAATTAAAAAGTCCCCCAAAATATGGGAAAGAAAAATGGCAGCATGCACATTTACCCATTGCAGGCTCTTAAAGAGGATCAGAGCAAACTTCCTCACCATCTTCATCCTCAGAGCTGAAAAAAAGCACAGCCACGTCAGCTTTAAGCACACATACAACACACACCCGCCAAAGATCTGTTTCATTTGAATAAATCTGTTTAATTATTTTGTACCTTGTGAGTAGCGGAGGATCCGAAAAACCCTCAAGGCTGTTGGGCTGAAGGTCATCGAGTCCGCCAGCTGCATCACGTCCAAGGACAGGTTGATGCCCATGATCAATGTGATGAAAAAATAACCATAGAGCAACCTAAGTGAACACACACACACACACACACACACACACACACACACACACACACACACACACACACACACACACACACACACACACACACACACACACACACACTGTGAGACACATGTAGCACATACTGAAAAAAAAGGTCCTTTAAGGAAGTTACTTGTTGGACAGGAATCTCCTGAAGCCATACCCAACCAGTGTGATGAAAATCTCACTGGTCAGGAAGCCGGTGAAGATGACCTGGCAGAGGATCACCACGACGCCGACAGACTGAATACACAGAAACAGTTATTAAACACACTTGCAGATGGAGACTTTTAGACTCAGACGTGTGTGTGTGTGTGTGCTACCGTGGTCTGATGCCTCATATCCACACCCATCAGCACCAAGCTGAAGAAGGTGGACAGGTTTATCGCAGTTTTGTAGCGAGGGTCAAACAGAATTGCTTGTGCCCTCATCTGCAGCAGCGTGAACCTCGTCCGGCGTGTCCCTAAAACACACAAGTGAAAACTACATTCACCCACTAGTGGAAACACTAAACACCTTCAGGCTGCTGTGATGACAGAGATCAGCATAGGTGGAATAGACCGCCACTCGTTTACCGATTCTGGGCAGGGACCACAGCTGCTCCCTCCGACGAACCAGGAAGTACTGCTGACCCTCTGCAGCCGCTCCGATGAACATGTCCGCCAGAAAGAAGCTCAGCCACATGAAGAAGACAAAGTAGAAGGCTGCCCAGGGCTTGTTGTTCAGCACCGGCTGAAAAAGAGTTTGTTATTACGCAGCTGTCCCAAAGGCATCCAAAATGTCTGTTAGACCCACTGAGCCACTCGTGATGGTAGAGTCTGGGTTTGACCAGAGAACATCAGTAAAGAACCATTTCAGGCATTAAACATGAATGAAATAGCTGAGAAGTACCTGTTGATCAACTCCGACAGAATTTATGCCGTCGTACATGGTATTTGCCCAGCTCCCGGTGAACATGATGAACAAAGTCCACATTCCCTAAAAGACCAACAGAGAGTTTTAGTTCTCAACCATTTTGTGTTTGGTTGAATGAAAAAGTCCTTCTCAGATGGACAAAAAAAGAAATAGGCCCCCTTTTTGATCAGGGACAGAGTACTTACAAGCACCACGCTGTTGAAGTCATACAGCTTACCGCTCCACCAATAGCCAGCGATCAGGCAGTCGGCCTTGGTCCTGATGTTAGTCAAATTGCTTCCTTCACAGCCGTATAAGGACCCTCTAAACAGCTACAGTCATTGGAAAAAGACAAGCTTGTTGGAGAAAGCATCAACAGCATTAAAAACAAACTATATCATGAAAATGTTGCCTCAGATCAACTAACCTGAACACCCAGGATGCTGTAGAAAAACACGATGATGAGTGTCACAGCACTCACATGTGTGATGGAGCCAGAAACAGCATCTGTCAGGGGCTCTAACACCGTGTTCATCATTATGGACTCAGTCATCATCCTGAGTTATACACAAGACGCAAACGTCTAAATTAAACCTGCAACTACAAACTCACAGAACCAGAGAATAAATCATTGTTAAATAACGGACCTCAGCACCCGGAACAGCTGGAGAATCTTTAACGTCGTCAGGATTCTCGGCCTGTATGGAAACGTCATCATACACAATATTATCCACCAGGGAGACCACCACCAGGAAGACGTTAAAGATGTTCCAGGGGGACTGCAGGTAGGGCAAGGCTCCACACACTAACCCATCTCCAATGACCTGCAGACGTTGAAGAGGAAACATTTGCAAATGATTTGTAGAGTCCTCCTAAAGGGTTAGCGCTAAGACTAAAGTGACTTCTCACCTTGACCAGGATCTCAAGGACAAAGAAGATGGTGAATATCACGCTGGCCACATCCAGCTTCGATCGCATCTGTCAAGCAAAAGAGGTTAGTAGACAAAGTCTGTGTGTGTGTGTGTGTGTGTGTGTGTGTGTGTGTGTGTGTGTGTGTGTACTCATCCATACATCAAAGTGAGTACCAATGACAAGCGTTTTACCTGCACACTGAGGACATTAGTAGAAAAATGACGACATTTTGCTTGTCCTCACTTTGATACAATGTCGCAGAGCTCTACTGATTAGTTTTAGAGGATTAGTGTGAATTAAAGTTTAGTTAAGACTAGGGTTTAGAATAGACTGGTTATGGTTAGAGTTAGGATTAGTCACAATCCAGTCAATAAAAGTAATGACGATCCTCATGCACAACAAATGCTAGACGAGAATGTGTACATGTGTGTGTGCGTGTGTGTATTCAGCAGCGTGTGAAAATCTACAGAAACAGTGTTAAGTGTTTTTGGCTCACCTCTGGAGACAGGTCCGGTTCCTCCAGGCACACGATGAAGCAGCTCAGCAGCACCAGGAGCGTGTGGGCAAACTCAAAAAGTCCGTGGTCGTTGATTTTGTGTACAATCTCACGAACCCTGAACAAACACACACACACACAGAGAGAGAGAGAGAGAGAGAGAGAGAGAGAGAGAGAGAGAGAGAGAGAGAGAGAGAGAGAGAGAGAGAGAGAGAGAGAGACTTGAAAGTAAAGCAGATGTACTTTAAACACAAAGAAACTGGTGGTGGTGGTGTGTGTGTGGGTGTGTGTGTGTGTGTGTGTGTGTGTGTGTGTGTGTGTGTGTGTGTGTGTGTGTCACTTGCCGGCTGTTGGGATGCAGGATGAAGAGGGAGTAGTTTCTTCGCTCATGCAGCCACTCTCTCACAGACTCCAGCATGATGTCCAGCTGACAGAATGATTTAAATAAAAATCATCTTAGAGGCTTTGAGTAACCTCGCTTCATTACAGAAGCTAGACTTCAGTACAAATTCAGGTAGACTCATCTTTAAGCAATACAGACAACCACAGCTCTGGTTCTTTTAAGATTTCTTCTACTTTTAGGTAAAAAACAAATGAAGCAATATCCATAAACGAACTATTGATTCTCAAATAAGTAAAACCTGAAGCTATATTAAAGGTGCAAGTACTTTGCATGGTATTCTGATAACCCTCCAGTTTAAGCATGAGTGGAGATTTTGTTTTGATCCGGAGAAACTGCCATTTTTAGATGTAATCCCCCTCGGGGGGGGGGGGGGGGGGGGGGTTACCCGTTTTTCCGCTAGTTAGCTGAAACGTGGTAAAAACAACTTGTTTTACTAAACTGTGTAAGAAAAGAACAAGAGATGGATTACGATATTAAAAACAGAATAAACGGACAACGGATGTGTTGCTAACGTTTATTTCCGTTATTCAACTTACGGAGTCTCACTTGTTTCACCTGCGGAAACTCCGTAACTTTAAACAAATCTTCTTTAGATGTTCCCCCTGTCTTGTTCAATTTATTTTCTTTTCGCCAAAACACCAGAACTTACAAAATGTTACAGTTATTACCGTTACAACGACATTGCATATATCAGCCCAAGTTAAGTTAGCAAAGAACAAACACTCAATGTATAAATAATAAAAACTCAATAATAAAAACAAAAACACTTACCACTTTCTGTGATGAGATTTTCTCAAGTTAATCAATATGAAAACCCTCCGAAAACGGCGAATAAGCTGTCTGATCACGGCAGTGAATGCTGAAGCAACTTCACCTCCACGCGCTCAACTCAGACTGTTGTCAAGCCAACCTTTCAAAGTAAAAGCGCACTTCAGAAATCCGGGGGGGGAGGGGGGGGGGGCACACGTTAACCCGCGTAACAACGCGTTTTTAATAATTGAAAAATTAAATACCCCTCTCCCATTTCTCAAATTGGTATGGTCCACACAAGCTTTTTTTCTGTTTGGGCATAGGAGCTAACGTTTTTTTTTCTTCAAAAACTTTATTGAACAAGGTGATGAGTAAACAAACAAATTGCATACAAATTGAACAATAAAGTGTCACTATAATAGTGCTTGAAATTAGGATTTTGGTTACTATACTTGCATTAACAAATTTATAACAAAGTATACATTTGTAAGGATGAATCCTTACAAATATGAAATTTCACTTATAGAATTTGAGAAAAAATTATAAATATGGTACAGACCTGGGAAATTAGTAGCTTTTAGTGTGTAAATCCAAAATAATTCTCTTTGCAAGAGTTTTTTAAGCCTATCTCCTCCTCTAAAAAGTTTTTGTGTTGTACTGGTCATCCAATCAGAATGCAGTCTACCTGCCCAGCTTCGGCAGGTGTCATTGATTGGCCTTTTTAACATGGGGGTGAGTGAGTATACAAACATTTTGAGCCCTGACGAAGGCCCTGTGGGCTGAAACGCGTGGGCATTGATGTTTTTAACAATTTAAGCCATGTACTAATAAAGGCTTTTTATTTTTGCATCTCCTGAGTGCCTCAGATCTCCTTTTGCCAACATTTATGTGGATCCCTTGGCTGATCTATCTATCTATCTATCTATCTATCTATCTATCTATCTATCTATCTATCTATCTATCTATCTATCTATCTATCTATCTATCTATCTGTCTGTCTGTCTGTCTGTCTGTCTATCTATCATATATCAATCAATCAATCAATCAATCAATCAACCAATCAATCAATCAACCAATCAATCAATCAACCAATCAATCAATCAATCAATCAATCAATCATCTCTGTCCTTCTCTCTGTTCCCATCCTGCCTGGTTCCTTCATGACCACAAAGCCCAGAGAATCTCCAGTGGGGCACAGAAGACAGAGGTGAAATCAGGCCTGGACACGGAGGAGAGTCCCTCTTACAGGTTTTCTCAGTCGCTTTGGTGCGTTTCTCAGAACACTATTAACATTTGCACAGCAGTTAGTACATTTCTCAAAACAATTAGTGCAAACTGCAAAACCTAGTGGATAGCCTGCAAAAGCATGTCACATACTCAAAATTGATAATCCATTCCTCAAAAGCAAGTATTCATGTCAATGAAACTGTCGGTGCCATCAAAATGAAAAGTCTTGACACCATCTTTATGAACAAGATAGTCAAATGGCTTTGTCATGTTTTCACTATGACAGGTTATAATTTCAGTGTTTTCCATTGCAAGAATATTTGGTGACACCTGAAAATGCTCAAGACAGCACTATGCCCTACTTGTACAGCCATTTGAAATGTGCAGTAAAGTTACTGTAGATGTTATGGGAGTTTTGGGAGTAACTGAGACACTGAATACGTACGTTTTACATTTTTACTGTATAGAAGTGTTTCTACAGCATTGTGCAAAAGAAAAATATGCTACAGTCACTTGTTTACTGTAGAAAACATGTAAACATAAAATCACCCTTTTGGTAGAGCTGTGCACAAATGTGAACAATATACAGTACATGTAACAGTACATACAGTATTGCACAGTACTGTAACATACAGGTACAGTAAATCATTCTGGCACATCCAGACGTTCCTGTCTGTCTGGCCACATATTTTCATCAACATCACAGTGGCTGTCATCCCTCGCAATGCAGCGAGGATAGTATGTCCTGGAGTGGCGAATCCATCCTCTGCAGGACTCTGCTGTGATGTTGTCACAAGCTGCATCCACAGCTGCTAGCAGGGTCATTTGGGTATGTGGATGTCTGTCATATACCTTCCACCTCCAGGAAGAGAAAAACTCCTCAATTGGATTTAGGAATTGAGTGTAAGGAGGAAGAAACTCCATAAGCATCCTGTCGTGTGCTGCAAACCACTGCCTGACTACAGCAGAGTGATGGAAGCTAACATTATCCCAAACCACTACATACATTGTCCGATTGTCACCAGGACACACACCAGTTTTCATTAGTGTGAGATAAGGTTCACCTGAGAAAAGTAATTTATGGAGATTTCCATGGAAACTCCTTAAAAATAGGGTTTTCAAAATGGGTGTACAAATTGTTTGATAAAAAGTTCAACAATTTTGAGTGCAATGACACAAGCAATGAAATGAAGACTATTAATTGTAAGGACAATCACTATTCAGTCCGTACAAGTATCAATAATTGTGACATTCATGATAAAAGCAAGGAGATAGTGATGAATAGCAAGTCAAAAGTGACCATTCTTTAGACATTTGTACTTACTCAACTGCTTCATGTCCAAAGGCATTTGCCTTTGGATGAAATGTACATGAAACCGCCACTTGGCTGTGCCAAAATGACTACATGTTGTGGAGGTTGAACTAACTGTTGTGCAAAGTTTAATTCTGTTGTGAGAAATGCACCAAAGCAACTGAGAAAAACTGTAAACCTGCAAACAAACCTTTCTACAAACGTTTAGAATAGTTTTCTAGTCAGAAAATTTAATAAAACAAAAACACAATGAAGATGATGTCATCGTCCTTGTCTCTTGCACAGATCAGCTCATGCTAATATCCCTTTCCTCACTGTGATGTGCTCTATTTGCTCTACCAGAACGATTAACAGAAGCATCAATGTGGTCGGGGGGGTTTGGTGTGTAGTTATGGACTTGCCTCCATCTTTCTGCCTTCTCCAATTTTTCTTCTTTATGTTGTTTATAAGCTCTCACCACCTGTCATTTCTGGATTTGCTGTAACGGCCTTGTGCGTTCCAGATTTGTATTCTTTTAATGACTGTTATTTTTTATTAAGCCAAATCAATTTGCTTATTTGATGCTAAACCAGACTCTATCTGCTCCACCAGATGAAAAGAAACCTCTTAGAATAAAAATAAAGCCATAAATAAGATCTAGCAGCCATCCACAAAAGCATCTCCAGTTTTACCAGATCTAAAAAAAAGCACATTTCTTAAATACTATAACACAAAATTCAGCAAACTGATGTAAGACACTAGCCTCACAAGTCCTGCTAGACAAGCAGTAACCCAAATAACACTTATGAAAGTTACAGCAAATTGTTTTTCACGAGTTTGTGTTTGTCAGCAATTGAAGAGAGAAAATACATCTAAGAAGTAAATAAATAAAGAATAATTTTTACCACAATTGAAACCTACAATCGTAAAAAAAATGTTCTGTTCTCACTGACTGGATAGAAATCCCTCCATCAAACTTGTGTGTGTGTGTGTGTGTGTGCGCGCGCACACACACACGAGCGAATTGTGAACTGGTGTTGTGATTTTTCACTACTCAGATGTAGCCATCCTTACGCTGATAAAAATGTAATGAAGTAACTTTTATTTTGAGTACATTTTATTTACGATACTTTTTACTTTTACTTGAGTAAAAATTTAGGCAAGTACTTTTACTTGTACTTGAGTAAAAATTATCAAAGTATTGGTACTCGTACTTAAGCAGGACATTTTAATGCTCTTTCCACCTCTTATAATACACTTTTTAAAAATATATTTATATTTACATATACTAGATTATTTATATTTCAACATATGTAGCACATCGTGGGGTTAGGATTGTTTACATTCAGCTATATCACAGAACATCCCATCTGCAATGTAAACAGCTAATTGTTCATTGTCTCACAGTTTGTCAATAAAGATTAGTGAATTCAAAACGACGCGGAAAAAAAGCTCATGTTTTGCGCTGATTTCTAAGCTAAGCGTTGCATCATCACGTATACGTTTTATCCCATCTGTATGTCTTTAAGTGCTGCGCTGTTTGTCACGTTAAGTGATCCGGTGGTTCGTCTTGCTAGCGCGAAGCTTCTGCTACATCAGTTTATCCATGTTGTAAATAATATGAGAATTTACTTCTTTTATTAAGTTTTTATTGCAGCACATTTCTTCAAACTATGACTCAACCGGCGGAGAAAGGTACGTGTTTCTTTATAGCCTCTACAATTATTTATTTTCCTAAATCGAACAACTCATCAGCCCCAAACGCACAAAACGGGCCACTGAAAGACCAAGTCAGCGTTTTAATGTTGGGAATAGTTCATGTGACTTAACGGGAAGTTTCCCAATTGTTTCTGACGTGTGTTTTCTCTCACTAATTAGTTCATTTTAATAATGTTTTCGTGCCAGTTATGGACGTAAACGTCCCGTTTTAGCTAATAAAAAATAGATGATTTAAATGTTAATCTTGAAACAAAATATTTGAATTTTTACTTTCCACCAAGAATACATTTAAAATAAGACAATAAGTGAGTTAATTTGGCTAATTTAATTTAACCCTGATGAGCAAATATTTAGCTCTAGATTCATGCTGGACTTTGTGATGACTGCTAAATCTGAGACCATCTAATCTCTTGTTTCAGTGTATTATCGCTTTGTCGTGCTGTTTTTTAACTGCCTGCTGACATTCGGGTCCTACTTCTGCTTCGACATCCCCAGTGTTCTGCAGGAACAGTTTCAAGGGGTAAGCTGGAGGCAAGACTACATAATCTGAGTTAATGTTTGTCAGATGTTTGTTGCCAGATGCAGATTAATTTCCTCCCGTGTGTGTCTCATATGACAGAACCTTACATGCCCCAATGCAACAGTAATCAATGGGACAGTGGACTGTGTGGAGGGACTGGGGATGAGCCCTCAGCAGTATAATCTTCTCTACGCCATATATGCTTGGACGTGAGCGCGCTCGTCGATCAGGTTGCACAAATGCTGACGTGCTGCTTTTTCTGAAACTATCTCGCAATGATCCACAGGAATGCAGTGGTGGTGATCCTGGCAGGATTCCTGATTGATAAATTAGGAAATCGCTGTAAGTCTGCGTGTGATTTGAGTTCTGTTTATGGTGATGCAGATTTTTAAATAGTGATTGTTTACTATTTCCTTCTCTTTGCTCTTTTGCAGTTGGAGTGTTTTTGTTTTCTTTCCTGTGCGTTTTGGGCTCGTCCCTGTTCGCTCTGGGCTCCCACTTCAAGGGAACTCCCTACCTCCTTCCACTTATGCTCACAGGCCGCTTGTTGTTTGGATCAGGCAATGGATCTTTGACCAGTAAGGACATTCCATATTTCACAACAACACTACTGCTGAGAATCATCGCTAAACCCCTTCTTCCTTCGTAGTTGTACAGAACCGCATCACAGCCTTCTGGTTCAAAGGGAAAGAGCTGGCTCTGGCCTTCGGTCTGACCCTGGCCTTCTCTCGCCTCGGTTCAGTCCTGAACTTCTTCCTCACCGAGAGGTTTGAAGTCAGATATGGCATGCAGTGGACACTTTGGGGTGGTATGTTGAGGAGTAACTTTGTAGGTACAATAAGGAATTGACTCTCCACATGGCCACATGTTACTGTGTGTTTTCTAGGCGCCCTCCTATGTGTGCTTGGCTTTGTTTCGGCCATCGTAGTGAGCGTCTTAGACAAGGTTGGAATGAAGCAGCTGGGTCTCGATGGAGCCATCCAGGAGGAGTCTCGCAAAGTGGTATGACCCAAATGTTTGAGAGGGTATTATTTAAATGAAAACTTTTAAAGCCTCCTGGAGGTAATATGTGTTTGTGTGTGTGTGTTTGTGTGTGTATATATAGAGGGTCCAGGATGTGAAGCTTTTGTCATTGAGATACTGGCTGCTGGTTCTGACCATCATGTTCTTCTACAACGGCATTTTCCCGTTCATCGCTGATGCCAGGTAGGATCTAGACGAGGCTGACCGATGCATCGGTGCCGATATATTCAATTCTTTCTATATTGGCTGAAATTATTTATTAGAGCCGATTAAAAAATAAAAATAAAAAATACAACTGCCACCTTGAACCAAATGCCCCCCCCCCCCCCCCCCCCCATTTCAGCTAATGATCGTGGTTAACAGGAAATCCTCCAGAAAGCTGCAGAATCTGTGTCTGCTCTTCTCCTGAGCGGTAGGTCTTGTGTGAGTGTGTGCACGTGCGAGTGCGCACGCACCCGTTAACAACTGGTTTTTAGATTGTGAAACTCTGACAGCACACACGGGGGAGTTGAGGGGGGTGTGGCCTACCACTGCCTCAGTGTCGCTCTCTCAAGCTTGGTTTATGCTTGACGCATTCACTTTCCGCGCGGTGATGCGGCTCGCGGATGGAACGCGCTTCACATCTCGCAGCATTTATGGTTCGTGTGGCTCGTCTCTGCGGTGAGACAATATTCTCCCAAACTGAACGGGGCAGCATGGAGCTCTACGGCATGCATTCAACACTACACCATAGTAGAAGTAGAAATTACTGTTTACAATATGGCATTTCAGCATTTTTAACAGCGTCCTCGTCTTTTCCGACAGTGCGAGCTGTTTCTCTCCAAGAACTATTAACAACATGCTGATCACGGTGACCTCTGAGAGCTGAATCATACAAATGTCTGTATTTACGAACCTCTGCCGTACTAGTTCTTGCCGGTCCGCCATGTTTTTCTGCGTCCGTCCGTCCGCGTGGTTAGAAATTTTCCGAGGTGCGCGTTGCGGAAATTCTGGGCCGTGCGGAGGTGCGGCGGAGGGGCGTGGTTGTTAAAATGACGCAACTTTTCCGCGCGGAGCCGTGCGGACCTCGCGGGCGCGTCAAGCATAAACCAACCTTCAGTCTACCAGGCGACGCCTCTTTCAGAAGCGTTTTCCTAACAGGAAGTGTGGATGAAAAACGTCTCCACCCATGCCTTGACCCTCACTTTAAAAATCTGTATCGGCCTTAAATAAAAAACATATCCGTTGGCCTCTAGTAGGATCCTTTTATTTCGATCCACTTATATTCACAAAAAATACAGTTCAGTTATTTACTGCAGGTTAAAGAAATCACAAATAGTGTTTTTTTTTCTCTAGTAAATTCATCCAGGATAAGTACAGCGACTACAGTCAGAAGGAGGCGGCCTATGTTGCGGGGGCGGTGTACGACAGCTCTCTGGTCCTCTCAGCTTGTGTGGGGATTCTTATTGTGAGTGTGTCTTCTGAACTTGCGTCCGTTCTGCTGTGTATTCTGCAGAGTTAACGTGGTTTGTACATTTTTGTAGGATTATGTGGGTCTGCGAGGTGTTTTTGCAGTGGCTTGTGCCGTCTTCACACTGCCAGTGTTTGGACTCTTGGCCTTCACCTTCGTCCCTCCTCTGGTTTCCACCATCTGGCTCGGAGTCACTTACTCCTTTGCTGCTGTGAGTTTGACTCGCACGCATTTCCTGTTGTTATTTTTATAATTTCTGTTAATGACGACTCGGCTGTTCCTCTGTGTTGTCCTCCAGGCCAGCATGTGGCCTTCCATTCCTCTGGTTGTACCTCAGGCGACTTTGGGAACTGCTATGGGCCTCGCCACCTCCATACAGATGGTTGGGATTGGCGTGTCCAATCTGGTCGTCGGTCAGATTTTGGGCACCTCCTCAAGGTAGTGGAAAATAATTCAGTAGCTGTGTGACTTTCATCACAGATTTCTGTCTCATTCTGCTCTTTTGTTTTTGTGTTTTTAACAAATCATTTTAGACTCTTCTGGTTTTAATTTACACTTGGCTGTCTGTTTGGCTGTTTAGTAAAGGGCGATATTAACCAGTGAATGAAATCAGGTCAGGATTTATTTTGAAACTCTTGTAGTTTTGTTTTAAACTTTTTCCGCCACCTGCTTTGGGTTAGTGAAAGTAAGATCCCGCTGTGGCGCTGGCAGAGGATGATGATCTTCATGTTGGCCAACACCTTCGGCTGCATCATCACCTCCGTGCTGCTCAACATCGTTGATCACAAACAGGTGAGACTTTCTTCACGATCTACCTTTCAGCAATCAGTTAGCTTCTTGTAGCAAACCGTGTTAAAATGTGTGTCTGCAGGGGGGAACTCTGAACAAGACGACCAAGAGGTCAGGGCAGATGCAGAGCAACTCCGAACGAGAGCCGCTCATCCGCAGAGAGGAGGAAGAGCCACGTGAAAACCGTGATGGTGCTGTCAGGTCTATCAATTCGTGAGGTTTTTCTTTTTAAATCAACTTTTTTATTGAATTTTTGTACGTTAGCCTCAACACAACAACGATCGTCTCACTGATTTTACTCTACGCCACACTGTGCTCATATGTGGTCATAAATCTCCTGGCCTTTTTTGTTCATGACATCATTCTTGGCAACATTTTATGACACTGAGAAACAGCAACTTTTAAACTTCAGGCAGAACCATCTGATTATATATTTACTGAAGACTGTTACATGGAAACATTTATAAACATGTTTTTTTAAAGCATCTAATCTGAAACTTTGACATTTTAAATAGAGATTTAAAGTAATCTTGGCGACAAATGCATTTTAATGCTCTGAACTATATATTTTTTTTACGATAGACTAAAGTTTTGGTGTTGGCAAGATTTTTAGAGTCCAAAACCGCTAAACCAGGCACTCTAGATCAGTTCTTTCACTTTATCAAAGCAATCACTACTATTAATTATATTTTTGTGTCTGAAACTCACTATGAAAGGGAATGGTGTCATATTCACTTTGTTGCAATCTATAACTTAACCACTAGATGTCACCAGCGTCACACATGGTTGATTCCTAGGGTTGCAAGTCACATTTTTAATAGTTTTTTGTTATTTATTTCACACTCTGTCTCACATTGAAGGGAAATTAGCAATTATAGCATTTATGGAAGGTTACCCAACTCTCTTTTTGTATTGGATAAAAGTGTGTTGGTTCCTAACTTTTTGCTTTGCACATTTCCTTATTTTGTCTGTGTTTCCCCCAGATTAATTGATTCTGATCTGTATTTAAATGAACATTTGCAGGGACTGGTTTAGCAATAATTGATTTTCACCTGCGATATTTAAAACTTGAATGATTGGACAGCACAAATGTTTAGATTTTAAATCTGCATCTGCCCAAGACGGAGCCGAACCAGTGATTTTAGGTTTTGTTCAATGAAACTAGTGAATGATCAAAAGTTAAAGCGTATTTACGACCTTCTACTGGTCATTATGTATGAATGTGTGTGTTCCTGATCTTAAAGGGAAGAACAGAAATGTTAGCAATAATTCAACTGTAACCATTTTTTAAACAACCTTGTATTAAAACTTCCATGATGGTGCTTGTAAGGATTTTGCTAATGACCATAATGAGCCATAATACATGTTTTTAAATGAACTTTCAATTGTATGTTTTTGGTTTTGATTAAATTTGCAGAAATGTACTGGAATACATTTTATTACCACAACTGGGTGATTTTCTGACTTTGGTGCACTTTTCCTCCCACAGGTTGACAAAATTCATTTTAAAACAAGAAATGGAAAGGTTTATATTCCTTTGCATTATGACACACAAACATAAATAAAAAATAATTTTGTAAAAGTTTTCTGACTTCCTAAAGAGGACAGGTCAGCCAAATGAGCGTGTCTCCATTGACCAAAGTTGCTTTTTCAGTGATTATGTAAATGTAATTAGAGTGACACGAGGTTTTTCTGCCAAAGCAATTATTTGCCACTCCCTTTTAATCCAACAAGAATAATATAAGAAAAATAATCTTTAAACTGTACAATTTAATCATGTCCCCAGTTTATATCGTTACAAATTGCTAAAAATATTTCAAGATATAGATTTTAAAAGATAAATTACCTTTACTTGTACAGCCCCTTTCAGAGTCAGAGGACTCCAAAGTGCTTTACAATACAGTGTATCATTCATCCATTCACACACTCATTCACACGCTGATGATGAGCTACAGTGCAGCCACAGCTGCTCTGGGGATCCCTGATGGAGGCGAGGTTGCAGAGCACAGACGCGACCAGTCCCTCTGACCACCAGCAACAGTGGGCAAGGAGCTTTAAGTGTCTGGCCCAAGTGTCGTAGCCAGAATCGAACTTGCAACCTTCCGATTGCTGGACAACCCGCTCTGCCTCCTGAGCGGTTGTTGCCCCTTAATTTTAGGCCATATTGTCATTCCTACCCAAATGTTTCAGAGAATGAATTAAATGAGATTAAAAGATCTCCTTTTTGCTATAATGAAAACCAAACTCCTCAGCAGCACCAAGAGACCTGTAGAACCTGCAGCCGTACATTTGTTAGAAATCATTTTTGATGAAGAAGCGTTCTGCTTTTCCATTCAGGTCAAGTACAAAGTTTCCAGCAGGTGGCGCTCCTCTCACATTTCTAGAGACGGCCACTGACTGGAGTCAGCTGCTGCTTCATCAGTATTTTGCGATGACTTCCTGTTTCTGCCTGAAACTAAAATATCATTAATCTGATGCGTCATTGTGGGATTTCACGGAGATAAAGTACGATCACTTCTCTTTCACTGCATAAATCATTCAGCACCAGCTCCTTCACTAGTCACTTATGTTGCTCCAGTCTCCGGATTTGCAACTCTGCCCCCTTTATTGCTTTTCAAAAAAATCATTATGCATGAATTTATTATTTTAATTAATCTGTTTTCACAAGGCAAGTTTTACATTTGAAATAAATAGAAGCAAAAATCTGATTTTATTTTTAAGCTCTTATAATTCACACTCACCTGGGTCCGTTTAGATTTTTTTATTTCCCAGCTGGTTTGCATTACTATAGGAGTCTGAGCTATGATTGTGACCTGCGTTAAATGAAAACTTAACACAACACTTGTAGGTTTCTAAATTTGTCTGAGTCCTGTCTGCCCTTGAGCAACGCTCCAATCCTCTGCTGGAGCATGATGGCTGCTCCTTTGTCTGGCCTCCCAGCTCTTTTTGTTCCAGTTGGGGTTTTTAAGCTGAATCATAACAAAACAATCAGTTTATTGTTGCTGCAATGTTTCAAATATGATTTTGCTTGTGACCAGATGTCCATATTTCCAGTTCTAATCCAACTCTTATCATGGACATTGAATGAATATACTTAAACTCATACATACATCAATTGTACGAAAAAAGGATGGCTTGTAATCCTCTTTAAAAGCCCCTGATCACTTAGCTTCTGCAGGAGATGACTTCCTTTGGTGGAAGAGGGTTACCTGACTTCCAGGAGACTCCTGGAGCTCCGTTTGCAATGAAGATAAACCCTAAATATACCTCACTTAATCTTCTTAGGGGGCTTGTGGTTGGTGTTAGCCTTTGCCTGATGGACACACACACACACACACACACACACACACACACACACACACACACACACACACACACACACACACGGTCAATCATAGTGAGTCAGAGAGCAGCTTAATACCTTCCACCCAGAGGAAAGCTCTGACTTCTCCAGCCCTGCTTTATGATTTCAAACTTGGAGATCAGTCGTCAGCCTCGTCGACATGAGCAGGTCGAACCTCCTCAACCTCAACAGCCTCGGCAGGATCTGTGGCTCCAGCCAGAGCAGCGACATGGTTGTCCTGGATCGGGTCAAGAGGAAGAACTCTGTGAGACGCATGTCGATCATCGAGGACGGGCATCTTGCCGAGGTCCTCTACCTGATCCCAAAGCAGTACATGATGGAGCAGCTGCCCTTCATCAACCCCGATGACTACATCCTGTGTGAGAAGCTGGCGGGTATTCCTGCAGAGCTGTCAGGTCTTATGTTATTTCTCATCTATTGTTTTCCAGTTAGATTTCAATACAACTGTACAAAGAGACTAGCCTTGTATATAACTAATCATCAGTTAATAATGCAGTTATTAAAGAGCAAGTCATCCCCAAATAAACTTTGTTTTGCTGATAAACTATATAAATGAGTGTCTAATCGTGCTGTAGACTCGCATAGTCAATAATTTGGCACTTAAGTGCATCTTAGTTAAAATTGAACTATTCTGCCTAAAACTGTCAGTGTTGCGCCCTCTTCAGGTAAAAATTCTGCACTACATTTGAATTTAAATCTGCCATTGCTATTGGCTAGAGGTATGACATTAGCTGGTACCATATGATGTCACAATGTCGCTGTGAGCCTGTGTGTGTATTCATTAGCGGCTCCACCCTCTCAGTCTGCCAGGCAATGTCTCCTTGTGGTGCATTTTTCTAATAAGAGATGAGAGTGGAGTTAGACTCTGCTAGGGTGTGACTTGCTCAGTAATGAGGCTGTGATGTACAGTACAGGCCAAAAGTTTGGACACACCTTCTCATTCAATGTGTTTTCTTTATTTTCATGACCTTTTACATTGGTAGATTTTCACTGAAGGCATCAAAACTATGAATGAACACATGAGGAATTATGTACTTAACCAAAAAGGTGAAATAACTGAAAACATGTTTTCTATTCTATTTTCTTCAATGTAGCCCCCCTCTGCCCTGATTACTGCTTTGTACACTCTTGGTATTCTCTTGATGAGCTCCAAGAGATAGTCATCTGAAATGGTTTTCCAACAGTCTTGAAGGACACCTCAAAGCAGTAATCAGAGCAAAGAGTGGCCTTTTTGAAGAAAATAAAATATATATACATCAAAATTTGTGTATCAAACCTGAGAGCAGCATCAAATTTTACTCATGTTTGTGACAACTGTCATCACACGAGGGGCTAATGAAGAGAGGTCAACCTCAGAGGCTGTACATGGAGTCCTACCAGGAGTCAGCAAAATAACCTCAGTTTTGCTTTTATTTAAGTGCAAATAACTGGAGCTCATCCATAACTTAATTTCCTCCATGCAATCAAGGTGTGGTGAAAGCGAGCCACCCAGCCCCTGGCAAAGTGGCAGGTAATGCTGACAATCACTGGCGTTAAAGCGGAATTTCACATTATGTTTCCTAAGTATTGCTCCCAATGGTACAGTAGGAGATAGATCACAAACAAAAGGGGGCCAAGGACAGAGCCTTGTGTGACCCCCTAATTGATGTGTCCCCAGGCTGAGGGGGACTCCCCTTTCCAAACACGAAAACTCCTATTGACCAAATAGGATTGCAAACACTGGAAGATCAAGCCTGTAATCCCAACCCACTGCTTTAAACGATGCATTGTGTGATCAATTGTATCAAAGGCTGCCATCAAATCCAGTAAAAGTAGTACAACAGCACTGCCTGCATCACTGGCCAAAATATGTCATTCAAGACCAGCAAAAGAGCGGTTTCAGTGTTCTGTCCTGCCCTAAAGCCTGACTGAAACATTTCCATTAGATCATTTTCAATCATAAAATCAAGGAGATGTGTATAGACAACCTTCTCTAGTATCTTTGAGAGAAATGAAAGCTTCGAGATCGGTCTGTAGTTCGCTAGCGTCGAGAGATCTAGTCCCAGCTTGTTTAATATTGGCTGAACCACAGTTTTCTTCAAATTGGCTGGAACAACACCGGACAAGAGGCTGCACACAGAGTACTGGAGAGGCAGGAATCGTTGCCCTGCACCTTCTCAACAAAAATAATTATTAAATCATCAGATGTCCCGTTAGTAGAAGAATGTTGGCACGTGTCAAGACGGGTCCAAAACAGAATTCAGAACCCTGGAAAGGACACATGCATCATGAGAATTTTGTGCCACCAGATCAACAAAAAACAGAGTCTCAGCCTGTTCAATGGAATCCTGATAAGCAAATAGCGCATCCCTATACATTTCCCAGGAGATGTGGAGACCATCTCTTTTCCATTTCCTTTCAGTCTTCCCACAAACCTGTCTACAAGCCCGAGTGTGGTCAGACAGCCAAGGTTCTGCTCTGAGCCTTCACTTTTATAGGGAAGATGATGTCCAGTATATATATATGACGTCCACTGTGACAGGAGTTCATCAGTGCTGAGAGTCAATGAGCAGATTCTGTCAGACTCAGAAGATGAGGCCTCAGCAAACTGTGCAACCTTAACATCATTTTAAAATACGAGTATGCCTCAAAGGGGGGGAACTACCACAGGTCTAGCAGGCAAATAAAAATCACATAAAATTGGTTGGTGATCAGAAAATACAGGGCTCATAATTTTAATATTGACATGAAGACCAGAGGAAATCACCAGGTCCAGGGTGTGTCCTTGCACGTGCACAGGGCCTACAGCCCATTGAGACAAATGAAAAGAACTCAGAAGATCATCCTCAAGGTGGCAGGAGACTTGTACAGAATTAAACTTCAGACATTTAGGACTCTACTAATCCTGTTTAAGAGATTGAGCTGTAAGAAACTTGTGTATCATAACACATTATCTTTAGAAATAAAGGGTTCATGAAAATAATTACTAGAAATCATTACCTGCTGAAGTCAATGCCATGCAAATGACTGCAACTCAGTCAGACTGATTTTGAGGCTAAATGTAATAATCTAGTAGTTGGGACTCATCCTCTACATATAACATGAGTGTTACACTACATCTGGGTTTGAAACTCCGACATTAGCTTGTCTGTGTCAGTAGAAGACAGTTGTTCACAACACTTAGAGAGCTGACTGACCATGTGGATGAGAGTTTTAAAGATCTGACCAAACTTTCATTTTTATAATTTTGTGACAGTGTGAGCATCCTGTCACAGTGTCCCGATTGATCATGCGCCCTAGCTACTAGGCCAAGAGGATGTCCCTTTGGCTGACTGGTTAGCGCGCGTGACTCTCACCCGAAAGTCTGGGGATCGAAAACACACACACACACACACACACACACACACACGCGGAAAGAAAGAGTGTCAGGCCCCCTTTGTATTTAGACCACCCCTTCTCTCTTGGGCCTGCAGTCCCGTCAGTAAACTCTCTTCACTCTGATCGGCACCAACCGTAGAGAGACCAGCAATCATGAGACAAACAGGTAGGTGTGTGTGTGTGTGTGTGTGTGTGTGTGCTTGTGTGCGTCTACTTTTAACCATTCCAACAGGATTTCTTTGAGCTTCATTCATAGCATATTTGACTTAGCAGATATCACACAGTCTCATTGTTTTTGTTGGCTTTTTGTTGTGATGCTATGGTAAAGGTGCAGTTCTGGTGTTTTAAGCTTGTGTGGGATGCCATCATTCTTTGGTGTCATTAGTGGGACAGCATCGCATTTTCTGGGGAGATTCTAGGAATCAGTTCCATAACCTTATTATGTTCTTGATATCTGCTTTAAATGTGTTATATGTGAGTTGCGAACATACCAGAAACTAAGTTTTGTGGTAAGAATTGTGCTTGCCAAGTAGGTAAAAGAGCACGGGCAGCAGTGGTTTAGGTAAAACCAGCATGTGATGTTGGAAATATGTTTCACTGCAGCAGCAGATCTGATTATAGAACTGAGAAATGGACTGTTTCCTTTTGGCAAAGCACGATTCTCTAATATGATCTAGAAGTCTTAAATAGTTTCCTGTTTGGTTTTTCTTTTAGTCCTATTTAACATTTTCAATATTGCTGTATCTAAATGTTTTTACTTGGCTCTGATGTCAAGTTCGGAAGAAAAGGTTAAACTTCCCAAACTCTACTCCAGCAGAATGAAGTTTACTATACAAAATTATAATCAAAACCATCCTTGCAACAGATTATTAAAACTTCCATCAACAACCTAAACAGATTCACTCCCGTTCCTCAAGCACACGCGTGATTTTTATGGCTGAAAATAGCGGGCTGTGTGATCAGCTGGTCGTCTCGGGTTTCTCTCCATTCTATACCCACAGATTGCTAATACCTGACACCAGATCAGCTTCTCATCCTGCATGAGATTTTTACATTCCTTGGATTTACATTGTATAAAACGGGAAGGCAATCCCATGAACAGTGATTAATAATCTTTGTGAAACAAAGAGAATCACACAGACTAAAACCTCAGTGAGACATAGATTCCTAATCTGGTTTGTGCTGCCTGCTCGCTACCAAGGTAACAAATCCATCCTTGTTGTCGGGCGGACAACTGAGTTTGGAACGATTTCAACTTGAAGCTGCGTGTTTGTTTGCCAACACACCCCCTCCGTGTCAGCACAGCTTGTCTGTGGTATATTTTCAGTGGCGTTCTTAGCTGGTGAGGTTTTCTGCACAAGTGAGGGATGCAGACCTTCAGAAATGAAAAGATAAAGTTTCCTAAAGCTGTGTGCTTCGTGTTCTCTCTCTCTCTCTCTCTCTCTCTCTCTCTCTCTCTCTCTCTCTCTCTCTCTCTCTCTCTCTCTCTCTCTCTCTCTCTCTCTCTCTCTCTCTCTCTCTCTCTCTCTCTCTCTCTCTCTCTCTCTCTCTCAACAAGCCACATTCCTATGCTGCTGCTGCTACTAATCACTGTGAGGACTTCTCAAGTGGACTGATTAGATTGTGCAGGCATCCACTGCTTCTGCTGCCAAACAAGCATGAAAGAGATAAAAAGGACAAAAACCAGTCTGACATTCTTCTCTTTTATTCCTAAACAGTCTGTCTTAAACATGCTTATGTGTAATACACTCACTGGCCACTTTATTGGGTACACCTGTCCAACTGCTTGTTAACACAAATTACGAATCAGCCAATCACATGGTGGCAACTCAGTGCATTTAGCTATGTTTACATGGTCAAGACGATCCGCTACAATTCAAACCGAGCTTCAGATTGGGGAAGAAAGGTGATTTAAGTGACTTTGAACGTGGCATGGTTGTTGGTGCCAGACAGACAAAAGCTTCAGAAACAGCCGATCTTCTGGGATTGTCACACACAACCATCCCTAGGGTTCACAGAGAATGGTCAGAAGAAGGGAAATCATCCAGTGAGCGGCAGTTCTGTGGGCAAAATGCCTTGTTGATGCCAGAGGTCAAAGGAGAATGGCCAGACTGGGTTGAGGTGATAAAAAGGCAACAGTAACTCAAACAGCCACTCGTTACAACCGAGGTATGAAGAAGAACATCTCTGAATGCACAACATGTCGAACCTTGAGGCAGATGGGCTACAGCAGCAGAAGACCACACTGGGTGCCACTCCTGTCAGCTAAGAACAGGAAACTGAGGCTACAAGTCACACAGGATCACCACAATTGAACAGTGGAAGATTGGGAAAAATGTTGCCTGGTCTGATGAGTCTCAGAATTTGGCGTCAACAACATGAAAGCATGGATCCATCCTGCCTTGTATCAACAGTTCAGGCTGGTGGTGGTGGTGGTGTAATGGTGTGGGGGACAATTTCTTGGCACACTTTGGGCCCCTTAGTACTGACTGATCATCGTTGCAACGCCACAGCCTACCTGAGTATTGTTGCTGACCATGCCCATCCCTTTATGACCAGTGTACCCCAGTTTCTCCAATTAAATAATCATAATTAACCCGTTATATTCCCACCACTAGTTTTTATCTTTAGGTGTATGAGTAACTTACTCAAAGTCATGCTTGAAATGAAGAACATAGTGTGTAAATAAAAAAAGTATACAAAAATGTGTATTAAACTACAGCCTAGAGGCCAAGGGCGTCAGTTTGTTTTCAGAATTGCTGGGGACAATAACCATACACTTGAGTGGGGTTTAAAAATTGCTGGGGACAATAAAGTAGGCTAGCACAGGGGTCGGCGGCTCTGGAGCCGCATGCGGCTCTTCCATCCGGCTCTCTGTGTTTGTAAAATAATGAATGGATATTTAAATAAAATGCTTTATATTTTACTGCATTAATTTAACATCTGTATGCCAATTCTAAATGTAAATATTGTCTGCGTAAACCTGAACAGGTCCAACCCGGTCTTACTGTGAGACCGGGTTGACGCGTCACGCTTGTGCGTAATCATAGGCGCTTTATGAGCTGGAGGATGTGAGATTCTGGGATTCTCCTCAGACGGCTCCTGGATGCGTCGCCACATTGGAGACAGGAACAAGCGCTATTCAGCCAAAGTTTCATCATCAGGGAACATTTTCTATAAGTGACAAGTCTCTCTGAGAGACAGGGTTTGGAAAACACTCGCTTCAGTGGGAGGAACCTTCCCACATGCGCTCTGGGTGGCTCTGGGGTTAATCAAGTTTAATTGTTTCTCTTTGCAACAATCTTCACAAGAAGGCAAAACAGTTAAACGGCAGGTTACAGATATTTCCATTTGACTTTTTATTTTGACAGATGAACTCAAGGATGTTGCTTGGTTTGAAATAATCACCCCGACGCACACTGATGCTCATGGATGAGTTGACATTTTAATGTTAACGCACATCGCGGAGGTAAAATATTCCCATCAGAACATCAGAGCTTTATACTGGTTAAGCGTGGCTCGGAGCGCCCACGGTGGACAGTGAGCTGAAGATCTGAGGGGTTCGCAGCGCAGAACCACGGTGCATGCGATGATTTCCTCCCAC
Organism: Nothobranchius furzeri; assembly: GCF_043380555.1. NCBI lineage: Eukaryota > Metazoa > Chordata > Actinopteri > Cyprinodontiformes > Nothobranchiidae > Nothobranchius > Nothobranchius furzeri. The sequence continues at coordinate 31,975,544 of NC_091756.1, forward strand.
TGAAACAGTCTGGAAACCCGGTCTCTCTGAGGGATGTGTCACTTGGAAAAATGTTCTTTTTATGAAATTATGAAACTTTGGCTGAACAGCGCTTGTTCCCGTCTCTAATATGGAGACGCATGACGCGTAGAGACATTTGATTACGCACAAAGTTTATGTGGAGCAGAAGCGGTCGGGCCACGGCAGGTGAAATGTTCCTAGCCTACATGAAGGTAAACAGTTTAATTGTAACATTAATACGTTACTGGACACGCTGGTCTGGTTGGTTAGACCAGTGTTTGAAGTGGAAAACACACACACACACACACACACACACACACCAATTAAAATAATGCTGATAGCGTGGACTAGAAGACAGGTGATGGTTTACGTATTTAAATGATGATCAGGCTGCTGTAAAATGTAATCTCCATCCACATCCAGACACAATTATCCTCTATTCTTTCTCTAGTTGCTCTACTCTTGTCTGGGCTGACGTAGCTGACGGTGCGCGCGGCGCGCCTAACTAGCGGCTGACGCACATTTTACGCATTTGGAGAGGTGGGCTGGATGCTGTGCGTTTACTGGAAGATGGTCCACTTAACGCACGGGTGTAGACTACATATTAATGACAAATGAATGAAAATTAAATTGTGAGTTTTTACTTCATATTTTATAAATAAAAATGACGGGGGAAACATTTATGACGTCTTTTAAAACTAAATTTTCTAGCGCGACCTGCCTGCTTCACTTAAGTCACTGCTTATTAAGGTCCGTCCAGAATTACTGTGGGAAATGGGTAATAATGGCTCTTTGATGGGAACAGGTTGCCGACCCCTGGATAAGATCTGAGCTGGTAAAACAAAAATCCTCATCAGCAGGCGTTTTTGAATGTGGGGGGGACACAGCTGCCAATCACAAATTTTGCCGGGGACATGTCCCCGGTGTCCCCGGTTAAAATGACGCCTATGCTAGAGGCTCTTTTATGCAATGCCAGGAATGCAGAACTGTCAAGAGCACAGGTGGCAGGAACGGCCAATCACACGTTAGCAAGTATCAGCAGAGCCAATAGATGAGCTTATGGACGATTCTAATGGGAAACCGGCTTCAACACAAGCGGTTGTTTTTTTCTTGGTCCTAGTGCTCAACCAGTGTCTATTTAATATAGTGTAATATTGTTTTTGGATAGTTAAAAAGTGCAAGGGACAAAAAATTGACTTTGGAAAAAGTGTGGAGGGGACATGCCTCCTGTCTCCCCTAACACCACGTCCATGGTCTGACTACATTTGTGCTGTAAGTGTTCTCATCTCAAAATGAACCCAGTCTGCATGTGTTCCTCCACAAACACAAAGCAAACACAGGTTCTGAGGGGGGTTTCAGTCATGCATTATAAAACATTTTAAATGTAATTAACAAATCTGCAAAACAGAGGACATTTATTCAAAAGGCAAACATAAAAAGTAGAATTCATGCTGTGCATCTCTAACCATACATTTTCTAACAAAGCGACCTGGGCTTGACTGACTGATTCCAATTTTTTGCCTCTCCAGTGTTGCACTCTCAGGACAGCTCCCAGTCTGGATCGCCAGCAGGGAAGCAGATCGTCCAGTGTGTCAGGTGTGGGGGGGTCTGTAAAGGAGAGGTGCTACGGGTGCAGAGCAGATACTTCCACATCAGGTGTTTCACATGCAAAGGTGAGTTCAGTCAGTGTTCAGCAGTTGAATGAAATGATGCGATAATGATAACGATGCGGAGATGCTGCAGCCATATGTTCCGGCCCGGTCACTTCGCTCTGAGAACCAGCTGCTACTTGTGGCTCCTGAGGCCAGGTTGAAGTTGAGAGGGGACAGGGCGTTCTCTGTTGCGGGTCCGAAACTGTGAAACTCATTGCCCCTAACTATTAGGGGCTCTCCATCAGTAGTAGTTTTTAAAATGAGGCTGAAAACCAACTTTTATGATCTGGCTTTTAATTCTGTGGGTTAGCAATTGTTAATGTTTTATATTTTGTAATTCTTATTTGTGGTTTTAATTATGTCTGTGGCGCTATATGTTTTATTGTTTTGTTCTTTTGTTGTGCAGCACCTTGGTGGCATGCTCATGCCTGCAAGGTGCTTTATAAATAAAGGCTGAGTTGTGTTGTGTTGATAAAATAAGAAAGAAGTTCGAACTGAGAGCTCTGTATATCATTTAACTGTTTTGCATAATTTGGTTCATGATGACTCTAGCAGATGGTGATCCTCTCGCATCCTTCAGTACTCCATATCCCCCAAAACAAACAAAAAGAAACCTTTTATTAGTAGAATTTGCTCAAGTAGCTTGTTTTTATGGTTACTTTTCAAAGAATTCAATGCTGTCAGCAGGTGCCTTTAAATTGAATTTCTTAGAAAACATTCTTCATCTCCACCGAGCTGTTGTGAAACCCTCCCTGCTTCATAGTGGACATACTTTCCCAGCATGCAATTGTCCTGACTAATGAGCCCTGACAAACGTCTGGTGTTGTTGCCTTCCCTCACTAATGTGGTGATGTTTACAGCACAGAGAGAAAACAAGGAAGCTCAGGAACTGGATTAAAGTGATTTTTAAATCAGATGTCATTATTTGTCCACCTCTTTATGAATCATTTGTGTCTAAATGGAGCAAAACTCAACATTTAGCGATACCACCAGAGAGAAACAGACCAAAGTGAGTTCAGCTGTGAGGGGGTGACAGTGGGACAGAAATAGAGATGTGTAAATCTGTCTCTGTCCTCTGGCTGCGTTCTGCTGGGGAGGCTGAGAAGGACAACGTGGGTTTGGTCGGATCAAATATGTCCAGACAAGCACATCTTGTCTGTAACCCGCCAGTAAAAGCCTGACGGATTGACTTTGTTTTCATGATGAGTGTTAAGAAATACGAATGCATAAAGATATGCTGATGAGTCTTCAGCCCCTCGCAATGACCTTCAAGAGGAAGTTTACAATCACCAGAATTAATTTCTTTAACATTAAAAAAAATAACATTTTATTTCAAACTTTTACGGTTTTAAAAGAGCAACACAGGTCAAATCTAGCTTTTAGTTATGTCACAGCGTTTACTTTAAATTTTCAAGGATTTCTACTCATGGTTCTATCAAAAGGTCTTGGTGTTTGAACATTTTTGAGCAGTTCTTTTGATGTTTGTGCAAATAGTGCTCAGCAAACGTTTTAACAAAAATCTCATGGGAGTGGCTCTTTGGAGGCTAATTTGAGACCATTTATCTGTTGCAAGAAGTTTTCCTTCATCAGTTTTGTTTTATTTATGATGCTTGTTTACAGATAGAGCTGATTAATTATTCATTCATTCATTCATTTTCAGTCATGTTTCCTGCTAGTGACATGCACCTCATGTCCCAGCTGCATGTTCACAGTGTGGGAGGTTGTTACACCTTTGTTACAAATGTGTTACAAACCTTTTCATCCTAAGCATACCATCCAAATTCCATTCATTAATCAGAATATGTGATTCTAAGCTTAATTCCATTAGCAAAGCTCTTAATGTTGGATCCCCACAATATTTTCTAATTTCAAACCCTGAAATACATTTTGTGCAGTGTGCGGCTGCGACTTGGCTCACAGCGGTTTCTTCATGAGGAACGGGGAATGCCTCTGCCCGGTGGACTTCCAGCGACTTCACGGCACACCCTGCAACAACTGTGGGGAGTTCGTAGAAGGGGAGGTGGTCATGATCCTGGGAAAGTCCTACCACCCAGCATGTTTTGTGTGCACAGTTTGCAAGTAATTATAACAATTCTGGCTGTTGTAGGTTTGCAGCAAGGTTTTGCATTTGTGTGGCTTATCTCAGGCTGATTCTTTCCTTCTTAGAAAACCGTTTCCTGCAGGAGACTGCGTGACCTTCAGAGGAAAAGACTGTCTCTGTCAACGCTGCACCGGACCCACGTCTTCGTCTTCTTATCAAATCAGCTGTCCTAACAGTGAGTGTATTTATGCTGCATTCACTACCCGAGGAAAAGCAGATGTCTGAGTTAGAAAGGGGACTATGCATTGGACACCGGCCTACTAGAGTCTCTGAGCGACCTACCTGCTTGTTTTATTTATGTTTATAATACTGTGCTGCTGAGTCTGGTCAGTATCTGTTCAGCAGAGTAAATGATTTGTAATTGTTTCAGGAATTTAAAGCTTTCTGTTTTCTTAAATCAGGATAATACATATTTGAGATAGTCCATCAGAAATCAGAAGGGTCAAGTGATCTTACAGCTGTCATGCTCAACTTTAAAACTAAAGAAAAGCAGGACATGCAGTGCATGATTTTAAAACAATTATAGATTCAGTCATCCCTTTGAAGCTCCCCCCTGGCTCTACCTTAACCCGGTCCACCTACAGATTATAGATATAAACAGAACAAAAGAGGATTCAGGCTCAGTAAGCCTCTGATTTGTTGAATCTGTCTGCAGGATTGTACAAAAAGCTGCTTATTAAGACAACCCATAAGAAAGAGCAGAACATATAACAGACATGAACGTGCACGTTTGCTTTTTTTCAGACTGCGCCGGCTGTGGTAGGGACATCAAGAACGGCCAGGCGCTGTTAGCTCTGGGTCACCGGTGGCACATCGGCTGCTTCAAGTGTAAAGCCTGCAGGAGGGTCCTGAACGGAGAATACATCAACAAGTAAACACAGAACTCTGATTCAGGAGCCCTACTTCCTCTCTCTGCCTTAATCTAATGTAAAATTCATAACTCACGGAGAACACGACTGTTATGTGTTTCAGAGATGGCGCTGCCTACTGTGAGAGAGACTACCAGACTCAGTTTGGGGTGAAATGTGAAGCGTGTCAGAGGTTTATAACAGGAAAAGTCCTGGAGGTAAGACCGAATAACGATGAAGCATCTTGGTCTACCTCTGTGGAAGAACATTTTTAATGTGTAGAAATCGACATAATCTGGAAAAGACAGAAATCACAAAACAGCTTTATGAATTTTCCATTTCCTCCAAAAAACTTTACTTGATATTTATTCATTTTTTGGTCATTTTCAAATGTAATCAGAGAACATCCAATGCCTGGTGTCAACTTAAAGTTTTGAAAACTTCTTTTGGGTTTAAGGGTGAAAGGTGACTCCTGTGAAGTGTCCTTTTTGAGCAAATGTTAGTGTTGGAAATTCTTTAGTTGGCATTTAAAAGCCTGGCTCAAAGATTAAGACATCTAGGGTGGGTCATGACTCGCGGGAGGTGTTTAACCCAATACATGCAGAATCAACACAACTTCAATGTGAGTAAAAAGAAAAGTTCTTTATTTTCTAAGCAGGAACAAAAAGTGCACTGGTAAGTCCAGTGAGGGTGTGCCGTTTGGCATTAGTCCATATGGTAGTCCACGACGTGTGGGAAAGGAGGGTAGCCAAGGTGAGCGCAGGTGGAATTCAGCGGGCTGAGGCGGGTGAGGCAGCGGGGATGAACGGGCAGGCGTAGAAGAGGATGGGACGTGGTTCTGGAAATCCGAGGTTCAAGTGGCGAGAGAAGTGTGAAGAGTTGAGTATCCTGAGCAGAGCAAACAAACAGAGTTCAGGGGAAAATCCAAAAGGCATAATCCAGAAAAACAGTCCAAGGTTCAGAGCCAGTAATCCAATATCAAAGATTTAACAAGCAACAAGCAAACGAGGTCGCGAGGCTGATGCTACCTAACAGGTGCAATCATCCGGCGTAGTGTGGTGTCGCCATCCTCCTTTTATACCTGACCTCCAGATTGGAGATTTGGCACACCTGCAGCACCCTCCGCTCCTCACCTGTGGAAGATTGCCTCAGAGATGGCTAGTGAGGAGAGAGTGCTCACCTCGGCTCAGGAACATGACAGGGTGGAATAATCACAATCTGAGCTTTTGTTGATAACATGCACACATTTAAGTTCAATATCAACAGATTTTGGAAGCAAAAAACAGTCAAAATAAAAACTGTGCAGAAAAGAAACATTTTACTAAATACTGTGAAGCAAAACATATTCAGACACTTACATTTTGGTGCATTTTGTTCATTTCTGCATTAGGCTGGACACAAACACTACCACCCCAGCTGTGCAAGATGCTGTAGGTGTGGTGGTGTCTTCACAGAAGGGGAAGAAATGTATCTGCAAGGTTTGATTATTCATTCTTTATCATTTGTGATTATTTAAGAGTCCAAATGGTCATTTTCTACATTAAGAAGGGCAGTAAACAACCATGTTTTCTCAGGATCTACAATCTGGCACCCCAACTGCAAAGACAGCAGCAGAGCAGAAGACGGCTGCAGGGTGAGACCAGTCTAACTCAGAAGGATTCTTTTCAGAAACATTTTGGATTTGTAGTTTTAGAAGCAGATGAACACTGCAAACACTGTCCTCCTTCTCAGGTCAGCAGGTCGCAGATGCCCAGTCTTGATTTCTTTTTCCCTCCACATGAGCTGAGGGTAAAGAATGTCTGCAGACCCATGGTTTCCTCTTATAGAGTGAGCAGACTGTGGATGCTTTGTTAGGTTTGAGTTTTGACTGAATGACTCACAACACGACATAACCTGAATGATCATCTGGGAGCTGTCTGATAAGTGGTGAACTAGCTGCTTGTTGTCTAGAGCAGAAGTTCCCAAACCTTTCAGCATCAGACCCACAAAATTCATGCAACTCTAGATGTCTCTGACTAATGGGCACAAAGAAAACCACTTCACTTATATCCATTTTTGATACTATAATTGAGTTTTTGTATCAATTATGTCAGAATAATAGCTTCAGCAATTGTTTTTCAATTTTACTTTGTTTTCTGGACCCTTTGTTTAGGGACCCACAGTGGGGTCCTATATCCCAAACTTTGGGAACCACAGCTCTGGAGGGAACTTGATGCCTTTTTGCAGAAATGTTGCATGTCTGACTTTTATTTTAAGAACTTTCCTCTTGCCTCTGTGACATCACAGTGTTACAACATGCATCAGATTTAACTGAAATAATCTCAGTTATCACCTGCCACTCAACATTTGAATAAAACTTATGTTTTTTCATGGATTTTTTAAAAACTCCCAGAAAAAACTCGGATCTAAACCAGAAGCTGAATGATTTTTGGAGTCTGCCTCGTTTTAAATGACGACCAGATACAGATACCGAATCTCCCCCGATTTCCACATTTCTAAGACCACCACCTCTTTAACAGGATTAGTGTTATATCAGATTCTCTACATGTCTCTGCCCTCTAGTGAAAGATCTGAGTACTGCATGTTGTAAGAGCCAATTTTATTTCAGTTGAATTGCAGTGCACCTGCTCTTGAATGGAGTTTAACAACTGCTGGAAGGTGAACCGGCCCAGATGTGGTGTGAGAAGTGAAAGTGTCCAAATGAGTAAAACTTTGTTGTTGTTTTTTTAGCCCAACAGATCGTCATCTGAGAGCTCCTGCTCCAGGCCCAGCTCATGCACTCCGGGCAGTCCCAGTCGGACAATCTGTGTAAGTTTAAAGATCTTGTGCCTCCTCTCTGCTGCGTTTAACACCTTTTATGCTTCAATGGCATTTTTTATTCACACAGGGGGGTCACATGGACAAGTCGCTAATGCAAAATGTTCATTTTTGACAAAATGTGAAAATCATTTAAAAAAATTAAACTCTTGACTGATTGGAACAAGTTTCACATTTTCTGTTAGAGGAAATGTGATTTTCATTTTCACAATTCATTCATCACCACATTGAGAAAATCAGCCACATCAGCTGGAACTGATGTGATGAATCAGTCTGCTTAGGGTGCTGAGCTTTATTTTAAAACGGTGCTTTAGTGTCTTTTTCCCACCCAGCCTCCTTTTATCTGTGAAGGAAATAAATGTAATAAACTTTACTCCCGTTAAAACACCTCTGCATCAAGCCTAAAATGATTCATTCTGGTTTGAAAGCCTTAAACAATCTGATTGCTTCATGTGGCAAAGTTGGAGATCCGTGGTGTTTTTGGGATTAAAGCTTTGTTCCACCCTGCTGTGATGAACTCTCTCTTGAACCTTCCTTTGTCTCATGTCCTCTGTGTCTGTGCCCCCCCCCCCCCCAGGCAAAAGTAGATAACGAGATCATTGATTACCGAGACTTAGCAGCCATTCCCAGAGTCAAGGCTATATTTGATATAGAGCATCCTGACATGATATCTTATAAGTCCACCAACGAGAGCTTCTCTACTCTGGATGAGAGGGGTGAACAGAACCAGCCGGGCCCCACAGAGGTAATGGCCGCTGATGCGTTGGTGTGTCATCTTCATTTCATAGAAAAATGTCTCTTAGCTGTATTTTGGGAGCACTGTGGTTGAATATAAATGAATGAATGAATGAATGAATGAATGAATGAATGAATGAATGAATGAATGAATATTTAGAGGACATACTTCACACGTTCTCATCTATGCAGGAGACCGCTAAGTGTGTGCGTACGTTGACGTTAGTAGATTTTACAGGTCACACAAACACACGACACAATTGTAAAAAGAAGTGTGTTGTTTCAGCTTAGTCAGAATGTGGGCTCCAACCCCTGATGCAGTTGTCTGTTATTTCTCTCACACTTTTTGACTCATGGAAAATAACTTAGAAAAACAGTTCTGATCTTTTTGCAAAGTTTCTTAAAATGCTGAAAACTCTGACACAGGAACACGTTTTTCAGCTGAAACGTGAGAACCCTTTCAAAAGCACCAAGCATGGAGCTCAGAGAGATGCTGACCGTGTTTGGATTCAAATCTACTGGAAAAGTTGTTTGTATTTTAATTGTGGTGCGACTCATTCGATTTAAAAAATTGATCTAATTAATTAGAAGATTTGGTTTATTTAATCTTGATTAATTGCATTTTTGTTGTTCAAGAAAATTTGCCCCCAAAGCAACTTTTGTATAGTAAATCCTATGAGGTAGAGAAGCAAACGATAGGCATGGACATTAATAATAAAGCTTTTAACCTTTTTATCATTAATTCACTTATGCTATTTAATAACTTATCAAACTTATTCCCATCATGAACTTAATAATTATCTTTAGCCTAAAGGCAGCACAGAGCGTTTATCAGGACTATTTCAAAGAGAACCTCTTTTAGCTGCTATGGAGACAAATTAAACATGACATTTTTTTTATTACTAACTTAAACTGAAGTAGTTGCAATTTTGTACAGATAATGTTTAAAGCATAAATATTCATGAAATATGTGATGTTAGCAACATAATTTATTTATTTATTTTTATTTGGGACACCACACATACCGGTATCGGTTTATATCAGTATCTGAAATTAAGAGTTAGACATATCAGTAAAAAAGCCAATAATGAGCCTCCTTATTATGAACCTTAGCATAATCTGATTTTAGATATGGCCTGTTTGGCTTCATCTGACAACCTCTTTATTTATTTATTTATTTTACTTATTGTGCTGGTTCAGGGGTAAACCTGAAAGATGTGAAAGGATTAGGGTTAGGAGAATATTTTGTGTGATATAAAATTAGATCAGCTTATTGATTTCTCTGTGTGCTTGTTTTAGTCAGCAGGAAACACATCTGAAACCACAGAGGTAAATAAATATCACTGACCTTTTATTACATTTATACCCAAGTATTATGGTTGTGTGTCTCATGTTGCTTTAATGTTTTTTTTTCCAAGGAGAGTTTTGAGTTTAGGACATGCGTGCCAAAATCTCCAAGTCATGGATCTTTTGTAGGTCCAGTTACAAGCCATCGCCACAGCTACACCCCGTCGCTGTCCAGATCACCACAACACTTCCACCGACCAGGTAGAAAGAAAGAGCAACGGCTCCATCACCTTAAAAATCAGCCCCTGTTTTTGCCTTTTTAAAGATCACATCTTTTCTCCTCCGCCCTAACACTCACTTCTTCTGTCTTTGGGAAATAACAAGGTTTGGTCCTTTCTTCCTCTTTGCTTCCTGGAAACCAAAATGTCACTTGCCCCACTTCTTCTTTATATCACCACTTGTTCTCTAAACCTGAAGGTAAGATCCCTGCAGCATTTTCTGCTCACGTCTATGTAAAAGTCCAAACAACTAACCAGACTGATCTGATGGTCAAGCTGGAAATATGGCCGATCAGAGAAGAATGATGCACTCTACTGTTGTTGTTCCTGCAGAAACACTGAGCCATCTAGTGGTCAGAGTTAGAAAATGTAACAGCTGTTTATCAAAACATTTAGAATAGAATAGAATAGAATAGAATAGAATAGAATAGACAATAACTTTATTATCCCCCTAACAGCTTGGTGTCACAGCAGCAAATCACATTCACAACAGGAGCAAAGAAAAAGCAAATAATAAAAGAAGGTACATTGGACAAAAAATAAAAAAGGTACAAATAAAAAAATGTAAGAAATACATCTTTTTTTTTTACTAAATTCACCACATTTACAAAATTAACTAAATTCACCACATTTAAAAAAATAATAAACAAAAATCCTTGTTAAAAGATTAACAGATAGGGAGAGAGAACATGGAAAAGAAACAACAGTTTATTGCACATATGATCAGCAGTGTGATTTCAGGGCTTTTCACCAACCAGACAGTACAGGAAGTGGATTTTTATTTTTAATTTAAATCTGGTAATTGGAATATGTTGTTTATTTTAGTTTTTCTCTAAATAGATGGAATTGTAAAAGTTTTATTTCCTTTGTTTTCCCTAAAACATGTTAGATGACGTTCCACATCTTTTTTATTCAGGATGTTTTGGGTTGTGAGTTTAGTGGCAGATAAACGGCTTCAGCTGTTCATAAATGCCAAAAAGAATACAAAATATAATAAAGTAAACTTTTAATAAAAATGAAAAAGTAAATAAATATATTTCTACTTGGGATGATTAATATCAGCTTTTTTTTATTTCTGATACACCGATGTAGTCTCATTCTTAATTTCTGATAATGATGTGAACCAATACCAACATCGTATACCTATGTCATATCATAAAGAAAGAAAAACTAAATTACTTTAGGTAACTACATCACATATTTCCTATTATGCATTCTTAAACTTTAAACATTAGCTGTGCAAAATGACTTCTAGCTGTGCCAAACTAACAAAACATCTCAACCACTAAACCTCAGATCTGGCATATTTTGACATTTTGAGTGAGGGGAGAAGTAGCTGAGTACTTTTACTTTTGAAACTTTTCAGAAAACGCAGTGGAGCAAAAGTTAAAAGTAGGCCTCAAGAAAAATAGGACTAAATTACTTAAGTAAAGTAACAAAGTATTAGTACTTTATTACATTCCATCACTGATCACTAGAAGAGAGAATAGCTTTCCTGATCATTTCCAATGTTACTTGTTGTTTCCACTGGCTGATACCATCAGACGTCCCTAATTTCAACAGATAGAATTTTCTCATTTGATTAATTAATGTTTAAAACCAGAATAATTATGAACACAATGGGTCAAAACAGCAAGAGGACATGGCCTGTGTGCTACTAGTTGGCTGTCTAATGTTACTGAGTATTTAGTTTGTTTTGTTATTGAATAAACACTGCCCGTCAAAAAAGGGTTGCTACCAGAAAAAAAGGTCACGCTTTCTAATATTTTGTTGGACCACCTTAAGCTTTGACTACGACCCACAATTGCTGTGGCATTGTTTCAATGAGCTTCTACAATGTCACCAGATTTATTTCCACCTGGTTTTGCATTAATGGTTCACCAAGATCTTGCATTAATGATGGACGAGTCTGACCGCTGCACAAAGCCTTCTCCAGCACATCCCAAAGATTCTCAATAGGGTTCAGGTCCGGTGGCCAATCCATGTGTGGAAATGATGTCTCATGCTCCCTGAACCCCTTATTCACCATCTGAGCCCGATGAATCCTGGCATTGTCATCTTGGAATATGCCCGTGCCATCAGGGAAGATGAAATAACCTGGTCATTCAGTACATTCAGGTAGTCAGCTGACCTCATTCTTGGAGCACATCCTGTTGCTTAATCTAGACCTGACCAACTGCAGCAACCCCAGATCATAGCACTGCACCTACAGTCTTGTACAGTAGGCACTAGGCCCAATGGGTGCATCACTTCATCTGCCTTTCTACCCTGATGCACCATCACTCTGGAACAGGGTCCATCTGGATGCATCAGATCAGTTTTTAATAATGTGTTTGGACAGTTCTTAACCCAGTTTTAGTCGTTTCTGCATCTCCTTAGATGTTTTCTCTGCTTGGTGCACCAATGATCTGACCCTTCTCACACAGACTAACATCTTTCCCATGACCACCAGATGTGTTTTTTTACATGGTTGTTGAAGAAATGAGAAGCAACTCATTGCACCAGTTGGGGTTAAATAACTTGTTGCCAGCTGAAAGAGAATTACCCATGCAGTAATTATCCAATAGGAGGTTCCTACCTATTTGCCTAGTTAAATCCAGGTGGAGACTTTTTTTGCCAGGCAGTGTATAAATAGTTACTCTGGCCATCCATCCATCCAGTGTCTGAACCCGCTTTGTCCACGTAGCAACTGGTGCCTATCTCCAGCGGTCAATGAGCAATCAGGCAGGGTACACCCCGGACAGACAGCCAGTCCATCGCAGGGCAACACAGAGACACGCAGGACAAACAATCACACACACACACACACACATTAACCTAACAGTCATGTTTTTGGACTGTGGGAGGAAGCCGGGGTACCCGGAGAGAACCCACGCATGCACAGGGAGAACATGCAAACTCCATGCAGAAAGATCCCAGGCTGGGAAGCGAACCCAGGACCTTCTTGCTGCAAGGCAACAGCTCTAACCACTGCGCCACGGCGCAGCCTTCTGGCATTTCCTTGTTTATTTAAAGCAGCTCTGTTGTGACTTGAGGGGATTAGACCAGGATGAACTTTACCATCAGTGCCCTGATGACAGCGTGAGTGAGCAAGGACCTCCACTTTGTCCGTTAACGATCAGACTTTTACCATCTTGGCTGCTTTTATAATATTAGACTTCTCTTTCCCTACATGGAAACATTTCTAAATCTTGATGCTTTTTAAATGACAGTTCCAATTGTAATACAGAGCACATTTTTGTAAATGACGTTAATAAAATAAAAGTGATGTTGTTCCAACCTGCCTTAGTGACAGCATGTCGTTAGCATCATGCAACCAAATTTCTGCTAACTCTGCATTTGTTCTTCAGCAGACCAAGGCTTGGATTTGTACAGAAGACCTCCCATCTACAAACAACAAGGTACAGCTTTCAGCTAACTTTTCAAACCTCATATGGTGCAAAAATTTACATTAAACATATTTTTATTCTTCAATTAGTTATTTTAGTTCATTAAAAATGAAAAATGAAACAGAGGCTGAATTGTGGTGAATATATGAGTCATTTTAATTAGTCTGAATATAAAACTTGTTTATTTAATGAAAATGTCCGTGGATATGAAATTAATAGAGCAGTAACTAGGAAGTCTGACATCTGACGACGGTATACTTTCCTTAGGCAGTCTGATCTATTTTGGGGAGTGAGCAGATTCTGACGCTGAGTTTATCTGTCTGCTGTGCCACTTTCTCACAGATCTGAATTCCTGCTCATCCCAGACAACCTCCTTACCCGTGTATGGTCACAACTTCCTGAATCTGGTAAATGCAGAAAATGCATGTCCTTCCTAGCTTTACTGTTTGGTGACATTCTTTGGATTTATGTATCAGTACTTTATTGAAAAAATATATTTTAAAGCAGAATTAAGTGTTTTTTAAGATGAATATTAACAATGAATGATATTTTTTCCTCTTCAAGCCTCAGTCAGCTGATTTCTGCAGCACCCTCAGAGACAGATTCAGTAAGTACAAATATTTAAAACCACAGCTTATAATTCTATCTATATAAAGCCAGCTTACATAGTATTTTAACTAATTATTTTCTGATTTACTAAAATTTTCTCTCCTTTTTTAGGCTTTAAGGTAAGCATAAGTGTCTTATTTTCTTGTAGCTCCTTTATCTGCATATGCGTGTTTGTTAACTGAGTCTCATTTCTTAGTTTCCCCCTAATATGTCTTTTGTTTTTCTTGAATATATAAGGAGTCACGTGTATTAAAGGTGTGGAACATAAAAAAACATTTTTTATTATTATTTCTGATAATAATCAGTCACTCTGAGTTTTTCATGCAGGCTGAACATGAAAATAGCCTCCTACACCTATCTCCTGCATTAGCTTCTGATAGAAAATAGACAGATTTGAAAATCCTGAAAGATCTACGTCACACTGTCACTTAATATTCATGGACGCAGCCATATTGGCTCACGATGGGGAGGGCTGTTGTTGGTTTAGCGTCCAGGAAACAGCAGAGAATGTCTTGGCTAGTAGAAGCTAACTGTTAGCATTAGTAATTCCACAACAAGGCAGAACTCCTCCAGGCTTGAGTTATTTGTCGAGATAAAACATCAACATTTCAAAGAAAACAGAGTCAGTGGTAGAGTCACGTTGCTGTTAGCCAATCGGAGGTGAAATGTCCAAATATCAGGAAATAAGGCTCCAAGTGTGTTTCTCAATGCCAAGGAATCTCACCTTAATGTCTTGGTCACCCCCACCCCCCCTCCCCCAGTTGCCTAGGAGATACACCAAGAACTACCAAGGCGTGTTCCAATGTTCATGTTCTACCGAGGCGTCTGCCGTTTAGCTAGCTGAGCAAGGATATACGGGAGGGCTAGCCTTGGACAAAAATTTCCCAGAATACAGCGCGGTTATTCAAAAGAATGGCGGATCAGAAGCCAGCAGCTACTTCTGGGCCAAATTTCAAGTTTAAATGTAAGTCTAATGGTAGCTATCGGCTTTGTATTTGAAATGCTTTGTTTATGGCCAATGCAGTTATCTATGGTTGGTTAGTTGCTTAGTAGTTGCAGCTTCGGTTGCTAGAGGGCAGTAACTCGCTTACATATTTAATTTAACCAATATGTACACAATTTAAAAAGTAAAAGGCTCGTTACATATTTATACTGAAACTCACACGTGTAAAATTTAACGTTATCTCCTGTGTAGCGTGACGTCATATGACCACCAAGGAAGCAGTGGTCATGTGATGCAAGTCTGTTCGATTTAACCATTTTCTTTGACCAAGGAAGGACAGTGTCCTCGTAAGTAAAGCGCCTGGTCTCATAAGAAATCGCCTTGCGAGGTCAGGTGCCTTGACATTGAGGAACACCTCAAATCCTGCCGTCTGAAGCTCAGCTCTGGCTCACACTTCCTGAAATTGGTGCACCGCAGTTTTGTTTCCCCAGAGTTTGACTTACAAGATATTCATTCCAACTAGAGACCACTGCAAATGTATTGGTTAAATCAGAGTTCCACACCTTTAAAACACATTTTCAACAACTAAATTAATATTTTTATGCAAACGAATGTATATAAAATAAATAAATTCAGTGCAACTGAAAGGAACGCTGAATGAGTTGCAACAAGGACATGAATATATAACCTTCTAGTTGCAAGGAGGAAAAGAAAAACATTCAGTAGGCTTAATTACCCTAACTTGTCCCCGCTTGTCTTGTAGAGATTAACCAGGATTGTGTGTGTTTCTGCATGTGTTTGCTTCGTTGTGTAGCTCACCCATGACGATCACCTTCCATTTTCACGAATGGACAGAGGAGTTTCTATGCCTAATTTGTTGGAGACAAAAGCAAGTACCACTTATTTGTTTTATTGGATATGATTACTGATTTCCTGCAAAAAATAAATAATAAAACAAGGTTCTGTGGGCGGTGTTGCAGCTTGAACTTCAACATTAATAACTGTTCTGAGGTCAGTTAAATCACCTTTCACCATGTCTGAGAGTCTTTTAATAAACTGGCTCAGAAGCATCTAGACTTGAGAGTATATTTTTCTACATTTCATGATGCTTTAACTGTCTTAGCTGCTATGTATGTGCTTTACTTGATTTTTGTTTAGAAGCTGTTGCCTGCGTGAAGCTATTTTGTAACATGTCTTTATAAAAATACTCTTCCAAGAAAGATTACAGCTACAAATCAATCTGTGTTTGATCCCTGAAGGTCTACCCATATAAAACACTCACAGTTACAAACGGAGCACGAGTGAAGCTTCCCAAGGATGTGGACCGGACACGACTGGAGGTAAAAAAAATTGTAATTCACCTCATGCTACATATCTAATATGTGTTGCAAACATTCTGGTGAACTATAAAAGCAAATATATGCAGGAAAGGATTTTGTTGATGTTAAAACCACGTGGACCTGGCTTTTTTCTCCAGCGTCACCTTTCCCCAGATTCATTCTTTGAGATCTTTGGGATGCACATCCAAGAATTCGACAGACTCCCATTTTGGAAACGTAACGACATGAAGAAGAAAGCAGATCTTTTCTAAAAACCAGCCTAATTCCAGCCGTTCCTCTGGGAAATGAAAACTGGGATTTGCAGTGATTTACATGAGAAAATAACATATTACACATTGAAGCAAAAACGCTGACGGACCTGCGAACGTGAGAACTCATCTTGATTTTACTTCTCAGAAATGACGTTCACATAGAACATTTTGTAGTTTTGGTGAACGAGGTAGAATTTATGTAATTATTTGAGTTTGTCCATCTTTTTATTGCTGATATTTTATTGTGATCTTAACCGCCTTCCTGCAACTGTCCACTGAGCTTATTTTATTTTGTATTATTCTATTTAGCTTCATTTTTAGATTAAACTAAGTTATGTGGAACCACTTGATGAGTTTTAGGTTAAGGCACTCAAATCACAGCACACAGTGTGTTCTGCTAGACTTAATTGGTTGGTCTGTTTTTATGATAAAATATTAAAGTTTAATTCCTCTCTCTCTCTCTCTCTCTCTCTCTCTCTCTCTCTCTCTCTCTATGGATTGATAATCACAGAAATGTGTTTGATTATATTCCAGAAGAAATCACAAGTGCTTAAGTTTGTTTGCTGTAAATGTGATGACTTATGTACCTTGCAATTTGCTGTTTCATCACCAGTACGTCAACTACCTTAAATAAAAACCTTTCTAAATGATTTGTAAAGAACTTATTTATTCAAAGGTTCAATCTGATTGAGGTGAACTAGCCACAAAGGAAAACTCATAAAGATGCAATAAAAGCTTGTTGTTGTTTTCCAACCATTGCATTTTTACACCAACAGGGAGCGCGCTGGAGCTTTAAATCCACAGTCCATCAACGGTCATCTGCATCGGTGACGTCTTATTTTTTAAACACCGTGAAGAAGCAGTGAAAGCATTGTAAACTGACCTCTTTTGTGCTCCTGACCCTGGCCTTAGCATATATCTTATCAAGGCACATTTGTATGTGTACGTGTCCTTTCATTATTCGCTATTTAGCCCATCTTTGTTGGTTATTAACAAGTAACACATCCCTAAGCAAACAAACAAACAAACACAATCTAAAATTTGCTCTAACTAGTCTTGATAGCATATTTAGCAATATTGCGTTGGAGTTAATTTGCTCTTGTGGGCTCTTTAAAGCCCACCTAGCTTTCAATGAAAACATTAGACCTTTGGAAGCTATCTATTGGTCAGATAAGCCGTGCTCGTAGACGTGATTGGCTGAAACGCTGTCACTCCTCAAAAGCCCCTCCCCGGCTCTTCACGGACTGGAAGTTCTGCCCAAACGAAGATTTTCACGAAAACATCGACCGCAGACTGCGTAGCCACGGCCAGCGAGAGCAGCGGGACAGCGACGCGATGGATCCGGTGGCGTGACAGCCACGTCGATGGCGTTTCTAAAGTTTTACAGCCATGTTTGAGCGTAAAGAAAGACGATAGGAGGGTTAGGTTGAACGATAATGATTGCGGGCTCACTTGTTTGACAGAGAGGGGCCAAAGCGGACCCCCCTCTCCTCGGTTCGAGCCGTTCCGCCCGATGGAGGCTGATGGGACCCTCGCAGCGAGCTGGAGGCCCGGGGTGTCACCTGTGAAGCAGGGACAACTCGACGCAGGACGTTTTTGAGATCGAACTGTGGACACACGAGTGTGTAAAACCACTTATTTGACAACTCTTCAAGGCTTGTAGAGAAAAAGTTGACAGCTCAACATTTGCTGCACGAGACAGCTTCACGCGCAGGATGACCGTCGTTGATGCCACCCAACGAGAGGTAACAGCCTCGGTAGACTCGGGGCAGGTGAACGGCGCAACTTGCTAATGGGCTCCACTCGCTTTACCTTCTTTTAACGTAAATATTTACGCGTTTAAAAGTTTTTCTGTTTTGTTTTTGTTCTTCGGAAGGCGAATTTTGTTTAAAAGGACTTTTCTGCTCAAAGTTTGGCCCTTTCCAGTCATTGACCATGTCCCTAAAAGAAAACGCTTGTCGGAAGTTTCAGGCCAACATCTTCAACAAAAGCAAATGTCAGAACTGCTTCAAACCAAGAGAATCACATCTGCTGAACGACGAAGACTTGAATCAGGTGAGCGTCACCTTTACTTGTTATTATTGTGTCAGGGCTACGTTTGAAGTGGTCGAGTTGTTGGACAGTTAAGTGCAAAGGCGATGTTAATTGGACGTAATTGGTTAACACCCCAAGGGCTCATATGACATCGTTTCATGCACGTTTCATGCACATCTAAGCCTCCATCTTACTTTTTGCAGCAATATAACATACTGTGACCTCTATCTTAGTCATTTCTCTTGTTTAGCTGTTTACCTTAGTCATATGCTTCTTTTTTGTTTATAGAAGTTGTGTATTTTTGACTCACAAAGGTCTTTTGTCAGCCCCCAGGTGTCAACTCACACTGTTCTCACTGTTCTTTATGTTGATCAGTGGCTTTCCTGTCCTTTATTCTTTTTCTGACAAGCAGACGTCTACTCTGTTATGACTACATATTGTACACAGCTCTGGCAGTCATTCATTAGAATAGGTTGGCCATGATGTCTCTCTCTTAAAGTCAAAGATGAAAATCATGTTTTTTTGCCTTATGTTTGCAAAATGTTTCATAACTTACAGGATAATAAAGGATAAGTTGACGTACGTACACAGTTGACTAACTATTGGAGTCGACCATTACAGCTAACTGACATAGCACACCCCAAAAATGACACAAACACGGTCAATTATATAGATATTAAGCTCAAATTTGGTGCGTTAGTAGCTGATGGTCACCTGTAACACATCCTCCATGACCTAAACACTGTAGTGGCATCCAACATGGGCATTATCTGAAGTCTATCATGTCATCTTGTATGTTAGATACGATGAAACACTGGATGAATCTACATCTGCAACAGATTAACCTCTGAATATGGCCCCATTCTGAATGGCTATCATAGCTAATCAACATTAGCAAAAACAAAACTGGTTCAAACCTGATTATTTTTAGCTGTACTGGGATGAATGTGGTAGTAGCTGAAAAACTTCAAAAACATATAGCAGCAACAGATCATACAAGATTTTGTGAGATTGCTCATGACATCACTTTTATTCTTAAAATAATTCTACAGCAAAAGGATGCAGTTGTGCTTGCATGGTTTATTTCATGACATCTTTCACCTGATTTGCCTTTCTGATTCGTCATTGACACGGTCTTGTGTGATCAAAGGGAATTAGAGGCTGGAGCTGTTGTAAAATGAACACAGATCAGCATATTCCAATGAATCCTTTTAGCCACTGAAGGGTGAAAACCGACCTACATTGATCTCACTTATTCCTCTGTCTGGAGGAATTGCCATTTGGGCTCCTGTCAAGTCATGTGAGGAGAGTTATTTTTTCCAAACTGTGTATAGTCTTTTTTTAAATGCTTGTTTTCCACAAAATCCCTCAGTATTTTTTTCTTTCTCAAACAGTTGTTGCCATTTTCATGTTTTTATGTGTGTGAGTGTTTTCTATTGAGTCTGTTCAACCTCTCAATTGTCTGAAGTCAAGATTTTGGACTTTTTATCAAATATTTCTGGCAATTAAAGTTATTTACCTCACTTCAGCTGAGAAATGCACTTGTAATGAAAATGACAGAGGATCTTATGGTGCCATGTGTCTAGCCTTTTATATGGTAAGTTATAACTAATCAAACCCATAGAAAGAGAGGTGCCAGTGGGCTATAAATGTCAGAGCTCCACAGCTTGATCTAACGGCTGTTCTATAGACCGGGAAATGCAAGTGGATTATGTAAGAGGGTTGATTTGTTAAGCTCTTTAGGTTTAGTCAGGATTTTAGTGTAAACATCACTTGTACTTCAGTACATAGTCATGCACACCCAGGGTTTCTTTTTTTTTTCTTTCTTCCACACAGCAAACAAGTGCTGACTACTGCTGTGGCCACTGTTCAAGTATGTTCCAGAACAGTTTGAGAAAGCCCAGGCTGCCAGGCCATCTTGCGTCTCTCACTACACGTTTGACTTGCAAATCTGTGGCCACAAAACTCCCCAAGATTTGTGCTACTTCTCTAGTTGTCAGCCACTATTTTTCTTGTTTAACTTCGGCCTCTTGCTTCCTCCTCCCACTCACCGCTCTTCCCACTGACAGGATTAGAGAAAAGAATCATGTGTGTTAGGCTTTTCTTTTTTCCAGTTCAGGGCAACATGCTGCTCTGGAATACAGCCAACCAGAAAATGTAGCCAACTTTTATCTCAACCAGAACCAGAATTTAACGGCACTAGATTATTATTGCTGCTAATATTTAAAGTTGTTTGGGGCTGCTGCACATTAGAATGTGAGCAACTGAAACTGATCAAAATGCTAATGTTACAGCATTGTGGCAGCATTTAATCTTGGGAATGGTTTATGTATTTCTCTCTTTCTCTTTCTCCAGGCAAAACCTACATATGCAGGATGGTTGCTACTAGCACCCGAGGGAACAAATTTTGACAATCCCTTACACAGATCTCGGGTAAGTGTTCATGCTCACTCAATTTAAAACTGTTCTTAAAAGGCTGTAGTTCTGTCTCATCCAGCACTGCCATGAGTTGACATCATAATTAATTACGTTGATAATTAGAATAGAATAGAATAGACTTTATTGTAATTGCTCATGGCAATTAAATTACAGATGGTCCGCCATCAACAGTGCACAAGACAATAAATGACAATAAATGTGAAAACCATAAAGGACTAAAAACAATTTAAAAACATTTAGCAACAACAAGAAAGTACAACCAGTGATTTGGATCTGCTAAAACAATAATTTAAAATGATTTAAAACAGATTAGTCCACATTACTGATGGGGCTGTGGGGGGTTGAATGGTGCTGTTGTGTTGAATGTTCTGATGGCCCAAGGGAAGAAGCTGTTGGAAAGTCTGGTGGTATGTTATTTAACTGACCTTAAGCGGCGCCCTGAGGGCAACAGTTCAAACAGGCAGTGGGCAGGGTGGGTGGGGTCACGGAGGATAGCAGCGGTTCTCTTTAGGCAGCAGGTTCTGGAGATGGCCTCCAGGGATGGCAGGGTGCAGCCAATAATCCTCTGGGCAGTGTTTATTGTCCTCTGAACAGCCTTCCTGTCCTCAGCAGTGGAGCCTGCATACCACACACTCAGGGAGTAGGTGAAGGTGCTCTCCACTGAGCAGTGGTAGAAAGCCAGCAGCATTTTCTGATCCAGGCCACACCTTCTCAAGACCCGGAGAAAGTGCAGCCGCTGCTGAGCCTTTTTAACCAGAGCTCTGGTGTTGGCAGACCAGGACAGGTCAGCAGAGATGATGGTGCCGAGGAACCTGATGGAGGGGACACAGTCCACACACTCTCCATTTATGAGGAGAGGGGCGTGTGTGTGACTGTGTCTTCTGAAATCCAGAATGAGCTCTTTAGTTTTTTGTATATTCAGAGTGAGGTTGTTATCTGAGCACCACCTTGACAGATTACTGACCTTTGCCCGGTATGCTGCCTCATCTCCGTCTGTGATGAGGCCGACCACAGCGGTGTCATCTGCAAACTTGAAGATGGCAGTGGATGGGTGGGGTGCGGTACAGTCCGATGTGTACAGAGTGTACAGTAGGGGGCTCAGCACACAGCCCTGAGGAGAGCCAGTACTGAGTAGGATGGAGGAGGAGAGATGGGAGCCAAGTTTAACATGCTGTGGTCGATTTGTGAGAAAGTCTTTTATCCAGTGGCAGGTGGAGGGAGGGATCTGAAGGCTCAGCAGTTTTGAGATAAGAATGTCTGGGATGATGGTATTGAAAGCTGAACTGAAGTCAACAAAGAGCATCCTGACGTAGCTTCCTCTGGTCTCTAGGTGGCTCAGTGTTGTGTGCAGCGTCAGGGCGATTGCATCCTCTGTTGATCTGTTTCCCCGGTAGGCAAACTGAAGGGGGTCGAAGGAGGTGGGGAGACAGGCTTGGATGTGGTTGGAGATAAGTCGCTCCTGACACTTTGTGATTACAGGTGTGAGAGCAACTGGTCGATAGTCATTTAAGCTGTCTATGGAAGATTTTTTGGGGATGGGAATAATTGTTGCAGACTTGAGGCAGCTCGGGACTGAAGCATGAGACAGGGAGAGGTTAAACAACTTGGTGAGGATACCTGCCAGCTCATTGGCACACTCCTTGACCATGATCCCTGGTATGCCATCTGGTTTGGCAGCTTTCCTGGGGTTTACTGCTCTCAATGTTCTTCTCCCCTCATGTTCCTGGAGGATGAGAGAGGGAGGAGTGGGGTTTCTCGTGTTGGGGGGGGGGTTGCAAAAGTGGGTGGGCAGTGGTTTCAAAACGAGCAAAGATGATGCATGTTTTAAATGTTTTTCTTCTCCAGCACACCTGGTTTGAATCATTGGGTGATTAGCAGGATCCTGCCAAACTTGAGGACATGCTAAACAGATATTTTACATTTTGAATCAGGTGTATTGTGTAGAGCTGTAGCGAAGCGTTAATGACGTAGACGGCTCGATTCTAAAAATTCGTCGACGTTGGATCTGGTAGTCGACGCACCACGCCCACTTGTTGCATCCCCAGGAGTTTGTAAATACAGGAGGAATCTGCCTGTTTTTCCTCTAGTTCTCTGCCTTCACTAACATCTCCGCCAAATACTGAAGACCCGGAACAATGTCCGTCCGCTTCTAGATTCCTTTCCTGTTTTGCCCGCCTTCGTCTCCCGGCAACGGACAACAACTTCTGGGGTCAAATGCGCTGCTTCGCCTCTACCGCAGATGTAGAAAATCACCGGTAGTTTCTCCCTTCATAAAGGAGCTTCTTTCAGACATTAGGAGAGCTGTTTTTGTGGTAGCAGTCTCTCCGTGCTGGTCTGTTTGCTGCTGGGTATTTTTGGTTTATTTAAACTTGGTAACTTGAACTTAACGTTGGTAAAGCTACTGTTAGCGTTTTTGTTAACACAGGGGTGGACATTAACTTCAAAACCAACCGGCCAGCCGGGCCGGTAACTCTGAATATTTACCGGCCCCTCCAAGAATCTACCGGCCCCGCTGGTCAGCTGCCAAAACGAGTCAAAATAACAACTGAACCGTTTTAAATGTAATAAACCTTTATTTTGTACACATTCACAAACATAATAACGTATTCAAGTTTGAATTTGTTTGTTCCCTCAACAAAACTCGATTATGTCGTCGCATACTTCCGGCATACAATGTAGTACATCACCAACTCCGCTTTGCTGTACTCGAGCCATTGGCTGTGTTCAAGATGAGCCAGTTCTGCGCAGATTAGACCAGCGGTGATCGGCGAGCAGTGCATGCCGGTTAGATTTGTGTCCGACTTGTCGCCGACTTGCTCTGACGTCATGCATACGTAGGCAACGATAACCTCGTGAGATCAAGGCGGCCGCAGATTTTGGAGCAAGGCGCTGCAGTTGCTCTCCACCGGCTGCAAAACCTAGGGGATGACGGGAAACGCCTGGCCCTCGCCTGGCTCTCACCTGATCTAAGATCTGATGCAGGGTTTCCCTTACATAGGCGTAGCCGTGGCGGGTCGCCACGGCTGACCGCCACGCCTACAAGATCCCAAGTTTTATTTATTTATTTTTGCGCTGTTTCCCGAAGAAGCAGCGGGAACTACTATGTTGTCGCTTGTGATCACAGCCGGCGGGCAGCAAGGAGGAGCAGGCAGGGCAAGGTGAAGTTACAGCATAAGTTACTGAGTTTAAAATTAGAAAGGTAGCAGTGGATATAATGCTTTTTGGTTTACATGTTTCAATAGCATTAAGATAAACGAGTGTTGACGATCTTGACAGGGTTTCCTCCAGTGCTTATTAGGCCAGGTTCTCCTCCCCCCACCAGGCTAAGCATCACTTATTCATGTAAAATGTATTTTTTCATGTCTGACTTTAACCACATCTAATAATGTATTACGGCGTGAGCGCAACAGCGACAACTTAAGATCGATGTGTGAGCAGCCTGAGAGGTCGGGTGTTTCATCTGAACCCTTATAACCTCCAGCAGGCTACGCTGCACTATTGACGTGTTGGCATGCGGCGCTAACAACTTAGCGACGTGTCATGTCTCGGAGAGAGCGTAAAAACACGTTGGACGCTTCTTCTGAAGCGGGAAAATAACACTTCTTCTTAAGCAGAGCACGACGTCGCCTCGGCTCGTTCACGGCCGAGCCGGTACCGGACTGGGCTCAATAACACTGACCCAGCACAGCCACTGGGTCGTTGGAGCTGCCCCGTGACTGCCTGATGGAAAACCAGCGGGTTTCATCAGACTCGTAGTTTCTTGTTTTTGCTGGGGACCCCCTGTATTTTACCGCTCCCTCCTGCAGTCTTCCCCTATTAAAATTTAAAATGATTCTGTAAATTCCGTGTATCAATAGAAAAAATCTCTGCCTCTGCCAGCTGCAGTAAATGTAGTCTCCAAATAATAAATAAGAGGTGCATTCATCTGTGTCTCCTTTGATCCACATTAGTGATATTCTCAGCAGCAGAACAGTGAAGCAAAGAAAGATTCCTGAGTTTGTTAGTCATTTTATTTATTAGGTGCATCTGACCTGTTCTATTTTTCTCTAAAATGAGATCAAATCAGTGCTTCTATGGGTTGTGTCCAATCTGCACTGGAAAATTTTACTTTATTTAGAGACGTGTCATAATTTCTCCCCAAGCCGCCCCCCCACAGCTGGAAAAATTCCTAGGGGAAACACTGTGATTGGTTCATATTTTGATCCAAACATCCGGTGGTAGAACATGAAATGTTAGTTCGTCACATGTATTCTGTAAATCATGTTATGTTAATGATGACAACTATATAGGCCATAAAGAGAAATGTGTTTTGTGTTCTTTTGTCACGTTTCCTATGAACACACTAAACCTACAGCTGATAACCTTTACTTATTACAGTCAGGTCTCCATATACAATATATGATATCCACAAGCATGTGAGGATGTGTTTCAGCTGCTAACAGGCACCAGAATTAAAATTGAAAATTGAACAAGTGTGAACGCTAATGCGATATCTTCAGCCATCGTCACCCCCGAGCTACACATGTAGGGACATCTGTCCGGCTTTCAGCCACTCCCCCTGCTGCTTCCGTCTGCTCTCGTCTGTTTTCCAGGCGAAGCACAGCTCAAATCGAACACGGCCATTCTCTGCGCCTCCCGTCTTCTTTAAACCGCCAAGAATCATTCCACCTATGCACATGCTTCTCTGCTTCATACCGTTTCGAACTATCTCGCTTCTCCTCACCAGTTTTAAAGAGTTTTGCCGGAGATTTCATCAAGAAATCCCATCCCTGTGGCGGCGCCATCTTCCTGCGTACTTGTGTGTTTCTAGCTTGGTTCCACTTCGTCTTTAATAGTGAACTTATAGTTCACGTGACTATAACTAGAATCGTGCAGTACGTGCACGAATCGTACTAGTGCAGTACGTGCAGTACGTGGCTAGAGGCACGCAGGTTCGCGCGTGCAAAACGAAAACGGCGGCTTCCTACAGGGCGCGGCCATGATGTAGGTGAAAGCCGGTGTGTAAATGACAAACAAGGCTTGGGCGCCACCCGGGCAGTAAGTCGTCAAGTATTTGCCGCCCGACGAGAAAATTTAGCGCCATTGGCGCTCGGGTGCTTTAAAGGTCCACCCCTGTAACAGCTTCTTGTGTTTGGATAAACTGTTACGTTTTGGTTTAGAGTTCATTTTTTTGTGGTGCAGATCTCCCTTTTATTACATTTAGAGTGTTGTGGGTTTTTGGTTTAGTTTAAAATATCACCTTGAGTTTGGTTTAACCACCCAGTTTAGAGTTTGGACCTTCGGAGATCCTTATTTTGGTCCAGAATCCAGTAATCTTTGCCCATTGGGACATTCTTAGTTATTTGTACTTTTGTTTTAATTCCCCACTGGCAGAATTAGTTTTATTATTCCCAACCTGTGGATGGAAAGATTAATGATTTTTTTTGTAGTTGTAAATAAACCTGATCATCATTTTAACTTTTAAATCCCACGTTATTGTCCCTTCCTTTTTGCACATGAGTCAAACTCCCCAGGAAGGGTCGTAACACCACTCGCCTCACGCACATGTGACCAAAACAAGCAGCATGGAGACACTCCGTCTCTAACCACCTCTCAGGCAGCAGCCTGCTCTCCCAAGTTCTACACGTCACCAGAACATAACCAACTGCAACACAATTCAAGCAGTGTTATACAAAATGGAAGGCCTGTAATGTTTATTCTCTTACAGTAACAATTTATCAGTGTTTTTGAGGAATTTATTTGAGATTTTCTGGTTTTTATTAATTGCGCAATAAAAAAATTATCTTTAGATTAATCGTCTCATTAGTCATTAGAATAGTTGACTATTCGATAAAATAATAATCATAATAGTCGTTTTTAAAATAATCATTTACCCCCTGCCCTAGTGTTGGGAATGGTGGATAAAGTGTGGTCAGTTTCTGTGGTCTTTGAAAACAACTTCAGCTTATTCAGCAAAGGAGTTTTAGAATGGTAATACTTCAAGCTAGCATACTTTTTCTGACTGATTTTAGCACAAGCCACGACATTTTCGAAATGCACTTTTTAAGGTTAGGTCAGCTGCCATGCCTTTTCTAGTGAATACGTTTAGCTCAGATGTGCTTGTTTCAGGAACAGGCAGAATGCCACATCAGAGTAGAGTTTAACACGGCATCATTCGGAGTAGGGCTGCAGCTATCAAATATTTTTGTAATCGAGTACTCTATCGAATCTTTTATCGATTAATCGAGTACTCTAATAAATTACTCTTTTGCGTTTTGTAAACCCTTATGTCAACTAGCATGTTATAAAATATGAAAGACCTCTTGAAATGAGCAAGCAATTGCCAGTTATTCTTCAAGTTTTATTCAAATGTAGTTTTCAAAACTTCAGCACTTCAACTTTACTTCACAGTAAACAAATGCGCGCGGCTGCGGCCCAAACAGCACCAGAACCGCTCACGGCGCATGCGCAAACATGGCTCGCCAGCTGTTTCCCTATTAACACACGTCCGTTTTAATTTCTACACTTTTTTTTCTCACACTAACAAGGATTGTGGAAAGCATGTTTGCCGTGGTTATGTCAAATTATACTGATCACAAAACATTTATTTACTTCCTTTCGTTTTCCTCCGCCACTCATAAATACCTGTGTCCTCCTGCAGCAATCCTGAGGGACAATGGACATCAATAACAACATAGTAAAAAGTCTGACGTGTTGTAAAAACTGCTATTTTTAACACATTTTAAGTCTGACGTGTTGCTACCAGACGTATGGTGTGAGCTGAAACCAAGTGCTACAAATGAAAAAGTCGCACATTGTCCGCAGAATATATAGAAATACAGGTTAAAATGCATTATCTTGTAGAGGCTCCGAGTCCGCTTGCAGAAGTGACATTTACATGTGGATGTTTCCTGGTCAGGTTGCAGCATCAAGGAATATGGTGTGGTAGGCTAAATCCATTTTACAGATTTTAAAGTGGACTACGTTTTCCGCCTTACGACGTGAAAAATGGTCCCACACCTTTGGCATTTTGTGTCTTTTTCACACTCCACCGGGGTCCACATTGCCCGCCATAGCTTAAGAGAAAGTTAAGTTGCATTCGCTACTTGCGTGTGCATTCAGTGCCGTGTGTATGTGAGTCACTTATTTCGGTCCAGGTGAAACATGACCCCGGGTGATTGCAAAGCCATAAATTAATTAAACATGAATTAAACGAAGCCTCGAGGCAGAGAATTTGACTCGAGGATTTTTTGTACTCGAATTATTCGAGGTACTCAAGGAATCGTTTCAGCCCTAATTCAGAGTTGTATTTTGTAATATTTGGACATCTAAGGTAACGCGACTCTACCACTGACTCTTGTTGCTTTGCAGCATTGATGTTTTATTTCCACAAATAACACAAGCCTGAAGGAGTTCTGCTGTGTGGTGGTGTTGCTAATGGTAAATGGTTAGTTTCTACCAATTGAGATGTTCTCTGCTGTTTCCTGGATGCTAAACCAAAGTGACAGTGTGATGTAGATCTGTGAGGCTTTCCTAATCCTAGAGTTCACCGTCTATTTTCTATCAGAAGCTAATGCGGGAGATAAGTGTAGGAGACTATTTTCATGTTCAGCCTGCACGAAAAACTCAGTGACAGATTATAATCAGAAATAATAATAATTAAAGCTGCAAGTTCGGCCCTTGGCCAGCAGTCTGGTGCACCCGGGCACTTCTGCTGAACATAAACATCGACCACCCCGACACCAGAAACCGCAAATGGTCTCTTCGTCTGCACCTCACCCTGACTCAGCATCTTCTCTAAGCCCACCATTAAATTACACATCTAACCACTAGGGGATACACTATCGTTACCATACTGGTGGTGTGATGACACAGACCAAGTTTAATGCTATTCTAACCACGTTTTTGAAGTAATTGAAGGTTAAAGTTATCTAGGGGGAGCTGTGACCAATTACATAAAAATCCCATTGAGGTCCTCTTAGGGAGTCAAAGATGGTTTTCTGTTATTTTGGCAATCTATCAGACGTTGCGTGTGCTTTCTAGAGCCAAAGAGCTGAAAGGGGGCGGAGCTAAAGAGATTTGAACCAGCAACCACATCAATGTGTTTAGTGCAGTCACGTGATGACACAAGCCAAATGTAATGCCATTCTGACCTTGTCTTTAGAAGTTGATAAAGTTTGAACACATCTAGGGGGAGCTGTGACCATTTACAACTAAATCCCATAGAGCTCATCTTTGGTCGTCAAAGATGGTTTTCTGTTAATTTGGCATCAATCAAATGTTGCATGGGTCATCTAAAGCCAAAAGGCTGTAAGTGGGCACAGTTAAAGTGATTTGAACGAGTGAGCATATGTGTTGATTGCAGTTGTGTGATGCCTCCCACCATGTTTGATATAGTTTGGAGCTTTTTTGCAGAAGTTACAAAGGTTTTATTGTACCTAGGGGACGCTGTCCCATATTTAGGAAATATTGCATGAAGCAGTTTGTAGGTTGACAACAATCATTTGCGTGTAGTTTAGTGTGAATTGCATCATGCATGTTTTATTAAGGGCCTAATATCTGTCAGGGGGCGGAGGTAAAGCAATATCAACCAATGACAACAGGATTGTTTTGGGTGCCTTTGTGTGATGACATATAGCAAGTTTGGTGCACTTGTGACCTCGTCTGTACGACTTATTGCAGTTTTAAAGGTATGTAGGGGGCGCTGTGGTGATATTACACAACTTTCACCAACCGTTTGTGCCTCATTGGCTAAAGGGCATGATTGTTTATTGCCATGTTCAGTCTCATGCAGATCGGAGGCTGTTTGCGGAAGTTACAGTCAAACGTAAGGTCACGGCGTCACGCCAGAATTCGCCATGGCATCAAAGCCCCTCCCTTTCTGGAAAGCTATCAGAACTGAATGGTCACTGCAGCATCATGAAGACAGCCATAGTCTTCTGACTGTGTTTACGTCCTCAAAGAGAGTCGGTCACCCGCTGGATGGAGTCTTACTTCGCCCACACTTTCTGTTTGGAAAAAATGCACCTAAAGGAGGTGTAGCCTGTTGGACTGAGAGAACAGCACTGAGGCAGTAATTGACAGCACCCCCCAATCCCCGTACTCTCTTGAGTTTTTCATTTGGAAAAATGAGCCATTAACAAGCATGTGCGTGAACACTAGGGATATTCCGATCACATTGTTTTGCTCCCGATACGAGTCATTTGATTATGAGTATCTGTTGAGTATCGTTTGTTAAGCAAGTACCTTAATAAAAAGCATGGTAATATTATGAATATATTATAAAATCGCAGAGTTGCTTATATTTCAAATTGTTTACATCCTCTCCTCCTTATGCGGCTCTATTGAGTGATGCACACAGGGTCCGAAATTAACACTCGCCACTCGCCAAATGCAAGCAAATTGCTCCATTTGGCGAGTACATTTTTTAGCTCTACCTGCCACCTGGCGAGTAAATGTTTGCACCAAATTAGTTATGTTTATCAGTCATCTTCCATGGATTTCTGATACTCCTCCCGCCTGCATGCAACGTACACAAACGTACGCGAAACGTGAACGCCGCATCCAACGTCATTTCCACCTATCCCATTCAATCAGTTTATCAAGTTAGCAGTTAGCTTCGTGTTAAAACTAGCGGTGAAATGTGGCGGTTTTTAACTGGAGTCAGCCAGCCTTCCAAAAGAAAACTCGTCGAACTTGAAGAAAAACCACCAGGACCAGTGGCAACCAGAAGATTTTGTGAAAAGTGGCGAACCGGAAATGGCGGAGTCATAAGACAATGGCTACATTATGATGGCCACGTAGCGTTGCTGCCTTTCACAGACAACTGGCCCTCGGCATTCTTCAAATATCCAAAAAATGCCCATACTTCCGACTTTGTCTTCTTTGAGGGATAATAAATGTCCCGAGTGCTGCCATCTCCTCCTGCCATTATTTCAGCTTTAGCTTAAATAAAGTTTTGGTCATAAACAACAAAGTGCGCATGTGCCGCCGGCAACTTCAGCAGATGATACGGTGGCTGGTAAGGTTCACCGCGCCTACACCGCAGCCACGGTAATCCACTGGGATATTTTTTTTTTAAACAAGACGGTTATTATTATTGTCAACTTATTTACCGGGGTTTACAGCTACACCGGTTACCGTGACAACCCTAGCCCTGACACACTTTCAGATATTCTCATCGTGCAGCTGTGTTCTCCAGAGATCAAGGACTATGACCCAAATGAGGCTGTAGTGCTTTGGCACAAAGACGGTGTCAGAAGCAGGAGGCCAGACTTCATGGACAGAGAAAACAAGGAGTCTGACTAGATTTCAATGAAAGAGTTCATAAAAACATCTCTAAAAATAAATAAATAAGTAGTAAAAATGACAAAAGAGTTGTTTTTCTTATTAATTGATGTTTTAAATATTTTGTCACTCTGTTTGGAATCAACATAATATAGAATAACATGCTTTAGGTAGATCTAAATCATTTAGAATTTTGGCCGGTAGATTTTCATCATCTACCAGCCAACTTGGCCGGTGAGTAAAAAATTTAATTTCGGACCCTGGATGCACATTCCCGTGATGGGGAAACCACGCGGCACCATGGCCAGCAGGCTAAATTTTATCTGCACAACACCTGCAGCACCTGAGATGAGAAACTACAACGGTTTGCTGTTCGTCATCAATTTCTCTGTTTATTAACGTATCTTTCGCTGTTTGCTGGTTCAGTGTTTTTGTTAAAGATGCAGCTGTGAACTGGGACTTAATGCAGACCGATGATTTGCTGTGGCGACGCCTGAAGGGAAAAAAGCCAAAGGAGAAAGAATTTTATTTTGAAGCCTGCTTATCATGCAGCTGTGTTTTACAGCATGTTGAATGCCCAGTAAGCACACATTTCAAGTGGCTGCTACCCTGCCTTTGCTGCCTAGTTTAAATGCCACCTAAATACAGATATTTTAGCTCTCCTGTGGAGACACGTTAGCTCTGCGTTAGCCTACTAGCTAACAGCTGGTGTCTGAATCCCTGCCTGACATAAATTGGGAGGTAATGGTGGTGTTTTCTTCCAAGAAACAAAGAACGCTGATGTAGAGGAACTTGTTAAGATAAAAACTAAGGCATTATTGTTCCGTTTGAAAATCTCTATTTTAGAATGAGAAGTCATGTTTGTTGGTAAGGTTAAGTCCGATCTTTGTCACCCGATTCTTATTTTTTTTTAAATCCCATGATTGGATTCGATTTCCGATCATGTGATCGAATCGGAGCATCTCTAGTGAAAACACACACAGCAGACTCACTGCTCAGCAGAACAAGCAAACAGAGAAACTGCAGCAGGCTGGAGGGGTTTCTCCCCACCTTGTTCACTAGAAGAAAGGGTGGAGTAAGTTTTTTTTTTTTTTAAGCAGTCGAGTGGCTCTGAGTCACATCGTTTCACATTGGCTTGTGAATGGCCAAGCCAGCTGGAGGTGCGGCCGAGACTCTGCTGGAGACCAGTGCAGACTTGTTATTCAAGACTGGCAGCGTCACCTGGCACCTCTTAGCCATTAGCAAAGTCTGATTAAAATTCAGTGTACAGAGTTTTGACCTGAAGAGGGAGAAATAATGACTGATTTTAATAAGATGCACTAAAATGCCTAAATAATGACTACACATGTCTACAGCACTATTATACACACATTTATACAGTTTATCAGCAACAAAAATTGATTTAGGTGTTACTGACTCTTTTAGGAGTTTTAGCAGATCCTGGGATACAAAGAACATTTAAAATCTGAAAATGCACCAGTTTGGGTAACACATTTAAGGATTTCCTATCTGTTCTGCCACTCATTTGATAAACAGGAGCTGCTGTTGTGGTGCTGTGACTCATTGTGCAATCTGCAGATTCTTGTGGGAGGTTGGCTCTTTTATCAAAGCAGGCCTTCATATGAGGCAATAATGAGCCTAATATTGTCGTTAATTTGCAAACCGTACCTCCCTACTATCCTGTAATGGGAGCCTTCCTTTATCAGCTCTCAGATTGTACTGCGGTGGTGCATCCCAAAAGAGGACATGGGGGAATGTGGGGGAGGAGGAAAGACCTCGTTCTCACACTGATGGCTTCCATATGGAAAGAGCTCGCCTTGATCCACTATCAGCCGTCTGGTGCTGCCACTTTAACATCATCCCATATATGCTCTGCTCTGTTTTGCAGTCAGCTTTTCATTGCAGGGCTGTAATTGGCTGCTTGTAGTAAGCAGATGGGTCATGCAGACTAGCTATTAAACTAATAACAGAGTAAAAGGGCTGATAGATTGAGTCATGTTTCAGAACCACTTCAGTTTAACAGGTTGTGAGGCTGTGCTTATATGTTGTGACACTAGGTTTGTAATCTTTAATTTCTTCTTTTGGTTCCCATAAATTGTATTTTTGACTGACATATGTGCAAGTATAGCAGCACGTTTTAACCGTCACACGTGAAGTACCACTACTGCAGAGACCTTCCTGTCTCCCTTTTGGGTTCCAGAGCACATGTCAGATTTTTGTGGATCAGGTTCTGAAATTTTACACCAATAAATGTGTGTGTGTGTGTGTGTGTGTGTGTGTGTGTGTGTGTGTGTGTGTGTGTGTGTGTGTGTGTGTGTGTGTGTGTGTGTGTGTGTGTGTGTGTGTGTTTTGATCAAATGACCAGGGATCAATGAAAACCTGAGTATCAATAAGTAGTATTGCCTGAAAAGCCATTTAATCACAAAATGCCACACCCCTGTTGTAGGATAATTACCTTAACTGTATGATACAGATTTGATTGTGATTAATGTTAATCAATTGTGAAACCTTTTGTTGAAATTGTGGGTTGACGGTCTTATCTGCTTTTGTATGTTTAATAGATGTCCTAAACTGGAAGATCAGGACTAGCTGATGCACTTGGATAAAATGTTGTTTTGCTTGCTTTAAAGTCCTGTAAAGTGGTGGTTTCAGAGTCTAGCAATGTATGGAATTATCATGTGACATCATCGTTCAAACCAGAGCTAGCTCTTGTGTATGAAATCTTTAATATTTACAGAAAAAAATTAAATTAAATAAATCTTTTTAGGTCATGGTTATACCCAATTTAATAACATCAGGTTTCATGTTATCTCATGTTGGTTCATTATTTTAAAAGTTCAATATTTTACTGCTTACTGCAAAAAATTCAGCTGTATAACACGAGACCATCTTTGTTTTTAACATTTTCAGAAATGGCAGAGACGGTTTTTTATCCTTTACGAGCATGGACTGCTTCGCTATGCTCTGGATGAATTGGTAAGTTTAAGCTTTCTTCATTCTGATATTTCTGATAAAATATCTTGAAGTGGTTTATGATCCTCTAGAGAAGACCTGTCATAATGGTCAGTCAGAGACATGGATCTGTTCAAGAATTACTGGAAAAGAAAGAACACCATAGTAAAAGTGACATATTGAATTATCAGTGACTGTAGCACAGAGATGGGCTTACTAACATGTTTTACTCCCGTTTCTGCTCTGATATTATAGAGAAAATAAACCTTTTGTAGATTACTTGAAACCAGTGGGAACTCCAGCAGAGTTTAATTCATTTTTGCTATAAGCTTTTGAGGTTGTGAGGATGAGAAATGGCTGACTGCCAGCTGACCAGGTTAACACCACAACACTAACGCTAACACTCGCTCCGACAGAAGAAACTAAACTAACTAGCACAACGGTGTCGGGAGGAATGAGGTGATACCACATGGTGTTCATACTAAAAGTCATGTGCTGGGCAGTTTGTTTGTTCTGTGGCTAACACACTGCACAAATATTGTGCAAGAGCCCTGAACTGGATGAACCACACTGCATAAGGAAGGTTTACACCTTTTTAGGAATCTTTATTCATGTGAGGAATCAAGGTTGTGTGGTTTAATGAACTAAACCGTAACAAGTAATTAATGTCTCCCCATGTTATTGTTGGTCACCTTTTTAAAATGAAGCTGTTAGGCTCTGCTGCATGTTGGTAAATACTGATTGACCCAACTAGCCAATTCCTTGGTGGAGTGAAAACCAAATCATCACATCAGCATTTATGTCAAAAAATGTTTATTTTTATTTTTTAAATAATTTCAGTAGAACTCTTAAGATAAAGAATCAATTGTTAGGCTTGAAGGTGGTTTTATAATTGTAGTTTTAATTTTACTTAGAGACTAAGGAGTTAGAAATTTTTATGCTCTCGATTGCCCCCTCAGGCCAATTGCATTACTGCAGCTTCAA
Source organism: Nothobranchius furzeri (assembly GCF_043380555.1). Lineage (NCBI taxonomy): Eukaryota > Metazoa > Chordata > Actinopteri > Cyprinodontiformes > Nothobranchiidae > Nothobranchius > Nothobranchius furzeri. Next base: position 32,010,469 of record NC_091756.1, read on the forward strand.
TAGTAAGCTCGTGTATGAGGCGTGCATGCTGTATGTGCACACTCCTGAACGAAAACAACAGCTGAGTCTGTCTTGTACTGGTGCAATTTACAGATTTAGACTGTTCTGCACAATTCTAATAAATTAGGCAAACTATGTACTCTGATGTAGACAGGCTAGACAAGCAGCCTAAAAACTGTTCCTACAATCATATACAAAAAGCCCCCAGCTTGCTTTTAAAGCATCAACTCTTTTCCCCCGTAATTATTTTATTAGTTAAAGCGATTAATTACTAGTATAATTAAAATGGCCCAAATTGCTTTGATGTGTAAATTAAATTCTAAAAGTATAAATAAAGTGATTTGGGCAGATTTGGTGTGGTGATCCAAATCATCCTGTTATAGGACATAGCTCAGACCTCCTGCTCTCCTCATTTGATCGTAATCAAATGTCTCTATAGGCGCTTTCTGAGCTGAAGAGGATATGAGATTCAGGACTTTTTCCTCAGACAGGCTCATGGATGTGTCGCCACATTGGAGACAGGAACAAGCCCGATTCAGCCAAAGTTTCATAATCGGGGAATATTTTCTAAGTAACAAGCCTCTCTGAGAGACAGGGTTTGGAAAACTTGCTTCAGTGAGAAGAGCCTTCCTGCATGCGCTCTGGTTCTGCAACGCGCTCCAAGCCCCTGATCTACATGTCGTCAGCTCGCTGTCCACCTTGCATGCGCACTGAAAGTGAGCTGTGCTGAGCAGTGTCCAGCTCAGATGTTCTGATGGAAATATTTTCATGATTGATTTGGCTACCTCCGCGATGTACGTAACGATAAAAATGTCAGCTTGAGGTTTCTCCGTCAAAGTAAACGGTCAAATACGGGAACTTTGCCATTTAACGGTTTGGCCTTCTTGTAAAGATTGTTGCAAACAGGAACATTAAACTTGATTAACACCAGAGTCATGCGAACTGCACCATTATCTCCGTCACTGTAAATGAGGGGAACAAAACGAATGGATTCGATCCTTTTCTTACCCTTTCAACATTGTTTAATATAAAGTTTTGTTCAGTACAAAGTTTAATTACAACAATCCAACTAGACAGAGCCTGGATTTGTATTCTGAACAGTTTAAACATGTTTTAAAAGGAGACGTGTGTGACACAGCAAAAAGTGGCACCTGCTCAACTATTAAAACCACTAGCAGGGTGAAAAATATCAAAATATTGTAGCACAGACGGGCTACAACTTCTGGATCAATTTTATACAAATTGTTTTATTATCTTCTGTTGAAAGATAACTTTGAGGTACATGAGCGAATGGTATTGGTTGCTGTCACCTGTTGTGATTGGTTAAAGCAGTTCTCGGCTGTCTTAGGGTGGGCCTAAGTGCAATTGGGTAGGCCCACCCACAACGCCGCGGCTGCTGGGGCTCCCAGTGTTTTCTTTACTGTGGGAAGCCGGTAATAATGGCTCTTTGATGGGAAAAGGTTGCAACCCCAGATCTAGAACATGATAATAACTGTGCACACCGGTGCACCGAGTAACTGGGATCGGGTGTTTCATGATATAATCATCCCCATCACTGAAGGAAATTCAGATGAGCCACAGAGCTGCGTGTGTTAACGGGATGGTAGTTCAAACTCCCGCTGAATTTATTTGCCAAACGCAGGAAGGGCCAAAGTGCCAGACGGCTGCAGAGTTGACCACAGATTACAGGTTGACGCCTGCCCTGTCTCTAGTAGACATGTGAGTCTGCAGCAGCAGAAGACGTAAGTCGGCGGTCTCCAGCTCTGCAGCTGTAGCTTTATTGTCGGCCCGACCGAGAAAGTTTTATGTCCTCGTGCACATGCACAGATTATCATTCACGTTCCTTGCTCCCGAAAGAACGGCTCGGAGTGCAAATTGTTAATTTATTGCTAATCTGCAGGGAATATCTACAAGAAAGTTCTACAGAAAGTAGCAAAGGGTCCTCAGAAATGTTGCTAGGTTTGTCGTACAGCGACAAAGTAACTGAGTTGGCAACACTGCCTCTTGCTCTGCCGCTAAGCTACAGATAGCAAACACTACGGGCTATTCTTGAGCGTGAACGTGCATGACGTCATCACGCATTACGCTGCCACTGGTAGGCACTGGGAAACAGGCTTGTTCGACCTGAACATGCTCTTTTTCTGTGATTTTACAGGAATACAGAGGCAGTCACAGTAAAAATGCCAGGCAGCATCCTACAGGACCAGGGCATTGCAGGAGAATGTATGAGGAATACATTTTACATTTCTCACATGTATTGGTTGTTAAATTTTCTTGTAGTTCCTTTAGCTTAATGTAGTGGGGGGCGAGAGGTCTTGTCTGTATGTTTACCTTCAGACATGTAAACAATTGCATGTCTGTTTTACAAAAGGAGGGAATATTCAATTAACCATTTATTATTTTATGCAAAATAAATAAATAACAATAGAAGAGAATCGTCATTTATTGTTATACCTGAAGGCTCAACCTTATCCTTTGTTCTTTCATTGTATTTAGGAAGCAAGGGGATGTCAAAGGAAATATGATTGATTTGTTTACAGAAAATGACAAAAGAAAAAGAGGGACGGGCTTTAGCCCTCCCTGGATGTCACTCTTCATCTTTTCATCTCCTTTATGAACAGCAGATCAAAAGGCAGGAGGTTGCAAGGGTCTGGAGCTGGAAATGTCAAGTGGCACTAAATATAGTCTTGCTTGTGATCATCACAATAGAATAATTGCTTCGTGTTGAAGAAGCAGCTGCACGAGGCTTGTTTTATTTTTAATATTGGGCTATTTCACATACATGTTTGCATATTACATGCAGTTCACCTTTCAGTGGAGAATGCTTAGTTCAGCCTCAATAATGTCTGTAGTCTAAAGCTATATGAGGGATATTCAATATAATTTAAAATCTGACATAGTTGCTTGTTCAACAGCAGAACCCCCAGCGCATGGAGGACTAGTTAGGCCCGTGGATGAGCACATACCCTTGTTTTCCTCTAGTTTTATGGCTTTTCTATTTTGGCATAGCGAAACCCAGATGGGTTGTGGTTCCAACCTGCAGGATGTGGCATATGGTCATGGGGGGAGTAGAATGCGTTAGAAAATAACCCAAGAGAAATCAGAGATGTGGGATTCACTGATTTGGGGTTGTCCACCTAAGATGGAACACCCAACAGCCACAGTTTTTCAAAAAAGCCATCAACACAATACTTAAAAAGTCTGCATAGGCATAAAAATTGTTTGAATTTTAGTGTCTAAACTATGTTATAAAATGGAGAAATGAGATAAAAATCAGTGGCCTGAGCCACTGGAGTTTGCTAAAGGTACGGTTACATTTTCCAAAAGCCCCCTAACACAATCAAGTCTGACCCATGTTGCCATGGCAGCAAGCTTAGTCTCTGTTCAACAATGGTTGACCATGGTATGTGTAACATGGGGTAGATTGTGAAGAGCTCTAGGACTCTGTACTGACTGTAGCGATGCAGGACAAAACACTGAAAGAAAAGCACAAATGTGTGGGCTGAGGTTTGCTCCAGACTCAATCATATGGTAAACAAATCTTTCTGCTACAGCTGCACATGAAAACATCAGATGCAGCATCGAAACAAATGTGCAAGGCAGGCTTCAACAGCCACTATTTAGTCTAAACTGTTTATGTGTCTATGTCAGCAACAGGTGTGGTAAGGATTTCGTGAGGTTTTGTACTTACCTGTAACGTAATGATCATAATTAACAAACACAATAGTAGCGTAGAGGAAAGACAAATTACACAACTGTTTGATGTTACAGTTGTTTAAGTGAAATGTTAAACACACACACACGATCAATTATCACTTGAATAGTAGGAACAGAACTGTAGGTGAGAAGAACTCCAAACTGCCACTTTGCTGACTTCAGTGTGTGTTTAAAAAGATCAACTGCAGCTCTCTAATAACCAAGCGCCTTACTACACACAACCTCACACAACACTTGGCTCCCATTGACCAGGCTCTGACCCAGTTCAACCTATTCTCACTGACACATGATCTCCTTGTGATTTTACTACGTTTTTCTTGCAGTGTTTTCAGTCTCTGATGTGGTTTTATTCTGAATCACAATGCTGATAAGTCCGGTTTACTGTAGGTGTAGAACATTTAGTCCCTTTATTTGGAGACTTTTGTGAAAATAAATGCTTTGTGCACTCATACTGGTCAGTTAATGAAGTATAGCTTGCAAATAAAATAAGGCTACCTATTAAGTTGCCTAACACAAAAGGCCCATTGAGGGAAACTTTGATCACATTTGCTTTTAGACTACACTGACTGCAGTTGAAGGTCTTGTATAATGGCCACATACCTTTTTATTCCAAATAGAACATGGTGTTCTCATGACATTTCATCTGCTGAAGTCATTCTCATTTAATTCCAACTCAATTAATTTCCTGTGTTTACTGGAATTCACCTAGTGGACTTCTGCCCTATAGCACTGTCCAAGAACTGAAAAGCATTTTTGTGAACTTCCTTCAATATCCCACACATTTGTGCATTCTTTGTTCTTGAGACACACAATCCTGCTAACTCTCTCCTGAATCTCTCACACATGAGCGTGCACAACCCCAGCCTGCATTTGCCCTCTGACTTGTGAGACTTCTTGGCATGCTAAAACATGTGCAAACACTTGCAAATCCTAAATTTGGTGTATCTGTTGCCAGTTTTCTTGCAGAGCATTTGTCTTTCTAGTTTGGAAATGAAGGAAAACTTTGGTATGAAGTGGGCAGGTGTTTGGACCTGTGTTGCTGCCTTAAGCACTCTGCGTACAGAAGCAACTCTCCCCAGCAATGCTTTAAAGCTTTAGTCTTCCATTTATTGCAACCAGTGGTATTAAAGGCTTTTTTAGACATTCTTCAACATGTTTTAGTGTAACAAATACATATTATTTCTAAATAGTAAAAGTGTAATTATTTATAAACCACTCAATATGCCCCAAAATGCATATAAGTTCAGTCATTTTGTTCAAGAAAAAGGAAAATGGGTTGGAAGAGAGAGATAAATGAGGTTGGTCAGTTTCTTTTTGTGGATAATTCAATATTTTAAAATTGTATTACTGAGGTTTGTTTACCTTGTGTGGGTCCTATGTGAGGCTGGTGCTGAACTGATATGGTGCTGGAGAGTTGTCTTTAACCTCTGCCCTTCCTTTCCCATGGTTCCTGTTGGAACAGAACACAAATAGGCAGCCGTTACTCTGGCTTCACTGTAATAAATTCCCAAGTTTGTCAAGCCATGGGAATTTCAATTTGTTATGGCTTCTAAAAATAAATGTGATTCTATTTTTACACTCTGCACTCTTAAAGAAATATAGCTTTATAACTTGAGAAATTACATTTTATAAACTTGGAATTTTAGCTGAGAAGTCATAAAGTTGACGCAACATGTTACTTTGAAGAGGGGATGTGAGGAGCGAGTAGTACATGTATTTATGTGATTCGCAGATGCAGCAGGTTATTTATAATGCAGTGCCTTCTTACAATAATACCACAGTACTTCATTTATTATTTATATTTATACTTCACCAGCTCAGTGGCCTAGTGGTAGAGAGTCCGCCCTGGGACTGGGAAATTGGGGTTCGATTCCCGGTCGGGTCATACCAAAGACTCTAGGGGCGTTCCAAAAAGGGTACTTCACAATTCGATTCGATTTAGATTATGGGAGCTTTGATTCTTCGATGATGATGATTTTTGGTTCGATTCGATTACTGGAGCCACAATTCTTCAATTATTGACATTTTTAATGCTTTTTTCAGACAATATTGTCTTCTTCTTTATCTACATTAGTAAATAAATAACCTATCAATTAATTCAGTTCCTCTAAAAAGCTTTACTTACACTAGTGTCCCCTCCATTGTTGGGAAACACTGAAAACAGGCAAGCCCTGGATTTAATGAGGTAATTAATTCAAGTAAACAAGATTTTTACTTCCATCAAATTTATTTAATGGAAACTTAATGAGTCTGGCATATGATAACATTACAAAAAAGCTGCCATACAGATCAAATAAAATAATTCAGCTTATTCAGTCTGGAATAGGCAACAGAAAAAAACTGCTATATTTGAAGGTAATATGTTGCATTTTTTCCAGAACAAAAGTGCATAATTCAACTGAACATATATTCAGCCTGGAGCTTCAGTACAGTGAGGCGAACACAACAAAATAGAGCAGAGTGACACTCATACTCATCTGTCCTCCCTCTTGTCCCCCTACATCCTCCTGTTGTGTGAGATGGGCAAATATCAACATTGTGCTACTTTGACTCTCACTCATCTCTCGAGTTTGAAGAATGTGACTCACCAACTTCCACCCGTTCTTGTCCGACATGAGAACAAAATGTACCGTTACAGTAACGAAGAATTTGGTGGCAACCGATGTACACGCATCGCATGTGCGCGCTATCCCGGTTGCCTTCTTCATGGACTCCAGAACGCTTGCTATGGTTTCCTCGTAGAGGTGGGGGAACTTCTTTTTCTGCGAAGTGTTTTTGGTGAGGAAGTTTATAGCGCGGCTCCATGGTGTTCACCACTAAAGCCCCCTTCAGACAGGCCATGAAAAACGGAAATGTTCCGGAATCTGTCCGTAAGACCTTTCTGTCTGAATACAAACATCCGGATAACGTGCTCCGGAATTTATCCGGACGAAGCCCCTAGTAACAGGTCCGGACTTGTTACGGACAGGGTGGCTGCTTCAGACTGGTGAGGTAAAGTTCCGGACAAGAGGGAGGGGGAGGAGGAGGGGACCGGGGGACGCTGTGCGCACCTAGATAGCCCGCTGCTGTAGCATGCGGCGAACCACGGCAGCTCGCCTCCTACGGTACCGTCTAGACGCGCAACGGAGCGTTTCAAACCGCTTCAGTGATAGAGGCGTGAATCTTCACTTGTCTCCCGATTCGATTCGATTACAATTATTGGGTCAACGATTCAATTCGATTCGATATCCCGATGCATCACGATTATTTCATATTGATTTGTTTTCATCGATAAATAGAAGATGTCAGATAATTGCTTTTTATTTTTTTATCTAAAACGTAATTGACATAAGCTGCCATCCCTCAAAAGCTCTCCATTCACAACAGGTTAGGACAAAACATTTTAAACATTTAAGAAGATTTAACAAAGTAAAACATCTGTTTCCTCGTTCAACACCACACCTCAGGCTGAGAAAAACACGCTTTGCAAAAACTCACAAAATCTAAAAAAGTACTGAAAACCTACAGGACACATAATGTAATAATAAAATCCATAATGGGTTCATATATGAGTGTTTAGTGTCTCTGAGCAGCTCTAGAGTTAAATATTTATGCCGCAGTTGAAGGGTGTCAGAAATAACACCAAATGAAATGTTTGACTTAATTTCATTTGAACCCAGTGGTTCATTTCTGAAATGTTGGAGAATGAATCAAGTTCTGTTTGATGCAGAAAATAATAAAACATAAAACAAATTCTACACTTCCAATAATATTAAAGATGTGTGTTTTATTCTTCCTGATAATAACACCAGCAGAAGGCTGTGGGCTGGATTAGGATTAAATTACCCAGCTGATGGATCTCCTTCACAAACCAGCTGACTACAAACCTTTCCACTATCCTGTCCTGTGTGACCCTCACCATGTAACCCTCATGTCCATGCTGTCTCTGGAGGAGCAGATAGGAGACAAGACCTCCTGTAACCTAAAATGAACCAAAGCTTCCTCCCAGTTTCTCTTTAAGATGAATTTAACATCAGTTTATCATCATGACACAAAAGAATAAAGTGGAACAAGAACTTCTATCTCTCTCATTTTAACTTCTCCGTGTCCCTAAATAAAAGAGACAGATGATCACACTGCAGCCGCCGTCACTGACCCCGCCCCCTCCCCAAGACCGGTTCTCCCTACATTACAACAAGCAGTCTGACTGAGCGCTTCCAGGAGAAATAATAATTAAATTATGAAAATAATAACGCGTGTTTGGAGCATCGGTTTGGAGGAGCGTCCTCCGATCTTCTCTCTTGTGTGAGCAGACAGTGTCTCTCTCTCTCGGTCGCTGATCGAGCGAGCGGAGCGCGCCGCGCGACAACCCGCTCAATTAACATAATTCACGGCCCAAATCCAACAGAACCGGTCGGGCTGATTCGGCTCCGGTTTGGTCTCGGGTGACAACTCTAGCGTTCAGCCCTGATTAAGGCGGAGGTAAATGTGGAGGACGCTCACTCTGAGAGATTTGGATGGTGCGTTGGTGCCGCGTTAAAAAAACAAAACTACATTCCACTATAATCGATTATGGCGTACTCTTCTACGATGCAGAATCGTTTATGCCCGCATCCCGATGCATCGATTATTTGATTATTTTCCTCAGCTCTATTCAGTGATTCCTTTAACCATTGAGCTTCATCATCCAGGTCTCCTATGCATCTTCGTGTGCGCAGAATTATGCTTAAGCGCCTCGTGATTTTTTATCTTGAGAGGCGCTATAGAAATGATATTTTCTTCTTCTTCTTCTTCTTAACATGAGTCCGATTCCCCACCCCCCCGCCGCCGTCAGACTTCTGGAACTTTTCCCTGCTGTGTGAACGCAGCCGAAAGGACAAGTTCCGGTACAAAAGTGGTGTGTCTGAAAACACAGTTCCGGTTAAAAACCGGATTGAATTGTCCACAAATGTTCCAGAATGTCTGTCTGAAAAGGGCTTAACCGAAACCCCCTGTTTACTACGGAATACTGGCGTAGATCCGTCGCGATAAAAGTAGCTATTGCTTTTGTAATGCTCCTCGCCTTCTCTGGAGACAGTCTCCAGGATGGAGAAAGAGGTCAAAGAGGTAGTGCCACTCACTAAACAGTCTGGGCGGCGCGCGCGTTAAGGCTCCAGTTACGTGTTTTTATTTTTTTAGTACCGGCTTCGCAACAAAACTTTGATGTTATGTTTTTTTAAGCATCAACGTTCATTAATTGATGCCGAAACAACATGTTAAGCTTTTAGATGCATCGCCACATCGATTAATTGCACCCACCCCTAAAAGCCTCCCTGCTTGACACTCAGCTTTAAGGGGTTGGATTGGAGGGTTAAACCACCAAATAGTTCCTGAGCGCAGCCACAGCTGCAGCTCACCACTCCCCTCCATGGTGATGGGTCAAATGTGGAGATGAATTTCACCAGTGTGTGATGATGACTATGGGACTTTAACTTCATAAGCTTATCAGCAACCCCACTTCCCATACGTTTATTTTTTGTATCAATATATACAGCAGGGTGTATTATGATGGTGCTTTAGAAAGTGATGAATTAATATGATTTTCAAATGAAAGTGTGCTTCAGGAGATGCTGAAGCAAGCACGAGAGAGGCACACAGACTTGGAAGAAAAGGGTGGAGTAAAGTATTTTAATTGATCATCTCAGTAGTGTGTGTGTTGTGCTCGATAGCTGAGTCAGTTACTGTATGATGAATGTCTCCCTGATGGTTTTCTGTTGGACCTTTTGTATTCCCCTTCCATGGGCTGCTCACACGGGACCCTAGTGACCCTGGGCCCCTGGGCCTATGCCCATAATGCCCATTGGATAATCTGGTATGGAGATGGGGATATGTGGCATCAACAAATCATGTCCATGCCATGTTTTTCTTCAGTTCAGCAACTATTTCGATCAGTACAGTGAATGAACCTGGTTCAGTTGCTGAGCAGAACTAAATCACAGCATGGAGATGACTTGTTGATGCCGCAGTTCCCATCTCTGAATATATATAGTTTTTGTTGAGGAATTTAACATTTTGCCTGGCAGCATTGAAAACTTGTCATTTGCATTCCATCTGTCTGTGGCCGAAGGCTGACTTGAGGCAGTGCTGGAAGGGATTTGGATCACTGTGAAATTTTCTAGCTAAAATGCTGCTTTTTACTAGCCTAGAAATCTAGATGAATAGTAGCAGAAGCAAAACCATTTTGCTTTGCATGTCGGTCTAGCCACGCTCCATTGGAACCTCTACAGCCCTGACCAGTCTGGTGGCGTGCCAATCACAGCATTTTAGAAAAAAGATGTATTTGCGTTGTCTTCGCCGGTGTATGGCTGTCTGCCCCATTGACTGACATCCGTGATGGTGAATATGTCATGTTGTTCGTTTTCCAACAGCACACAGAGAATGTTTGAAAGACAACTGCAGATTCCACCCCTTGACTGAACTTTTGCTATGGGTCGTGGCCAAACAATTTATTCACAATTATAGGATGGCTTGCCAGGTTAGCTTTTTACATGATTGGACCCAAATTTCCTTTATATTATGTCTCAGGCATCTTGATAAGCACAGTATCCTATGTGACCAGTTAATTTAATAGAAGCATTTTAAGAATAATGTACCTTATCTGCATTATTTTTGCAAGAAAAGCACTTGAGTAGTTTGAATATTTCATTTAAAGATTTGATAGTTTAACTTATTATTTTTTTATACCCGTCACTCTGACATTCAAGCAGGGCTTCATTTTTATGAGAAATGACTTGTTGATTATGTGGAGAGTCACAGCTTAGAATTTCCCATCTGCTACCTTACACTGATCTTTAACCAGAGTCCAAGCTCTCCACCAAAATACTGTGTCCAGACTAACGCCCGGAACACACCAGCTGCAAAGAGCCACAAAGTGGATCGCTCACAAAATTCGTCCGCTGTCTGCTCCTCCTCTGTTCGCATCAGGCGAGAATTTTCAACGAGCACTTCTGCTCACACCTGCTGTTTTTCAAGCCCCACCACCCCACCCTTGTGTTTGTGTGTGTGTGTGTGTGTGTGTGTTCATTTTCATCTAGTCTGTTTAGATACACAAAAATGATCAAATTTATCAATCATGGTTTTTATTTAGAAAATTTTCTTTTATTTTGTTAAATTTCCTGGCCTGCCTCTTCTGCTTTGGTTTGATTTCCTGCCAGAATTGTCGTGGCTCACCAACGGCTCATGACGGCGCTTCGTCACACTGCCTGGTGTGTTCCAGGCGTAACTGAGCACTGCAATTGACAGAGGTTTACTATTAAGTTACAATTCTTTTAAAACCGAGCACAGTAAAAGAGCTTGTTGATGATGCACTTGTTATATAGTAATTGTTTGATAGATTATAAATCTAGGTTTGGTTTTGGCCTATTTCCTGTGCCATCTCATCTGTGCTCCTTAATGCTTCAGCTTAAGCGACCACATTATTCCAGAGGTGGTTTAGATACGTGTGTCATCTTCTCCATTTGCTCATTGTTTGGAAATGCCTGTTTCTTTAGTAGTTATAGCAACCGATGGCTTAGGGCCAAACATCTTCTCTGAATAATAAACCCAAGAGGACAGTCTTAATTGTGAACCACTACACTGCATGGTGTTATCATTGTCGGTGTGGTGGTCTTTGTTGTTGCTAATTAAAGGTATTGTTTAAAATATGAAGACAAACTTCTAAAATTGTTACCAATCTGTAATCTTAAAAAAATGAATTGTTTTGTTTTCAGTGATGTTAACATTCAAGGTTAAAAGGTAATAAACATAAATACATTTTCATGTTCTCTCTTTGACACCCCCCTCTCCTATTTTTCCTTTTGTTTTGTGTGTATCCCATAGCCAAAGGGCTTAATGAGTCTAAAAATATTGGCTTTCAATTAGATTGGTTAAATTCAAATTATACTTGGTACAACAATATTGTTCTCTACTATGCACCCTCAAACGTAAAAATAAGGTATTTTACTTTGAATGAATAAGGAGCAATATCTGTGGTCAGCTAAATAAACAAACGAGGTCACTGAGTTTGCAATCTCTATAAGAAAATGTTGTTGTGAAGTAGCCTAGCTTCCCTGGGCTGCCACCTTATCGTGGTGGAGGGGTTTGAGTGAGTGATCAGACAAAGTGCAGCCCAAAGACCCCTTATGATGATTACCACAAATGGAAACGGTGTTCCCTCACCCAGACGCGGGTCACTGATGCCTCCCTCTTAAGTAGCCTGGTGGCTGGGCTTTCATCCATGGAGCCCAGCTGGATACAGCCCGGACAGGAAGCGTGGGTCCCGTATTCCATGGGCTCACCACTTGTGGGAGGGGCTAAAGGGAACAGGTGATATGTAAAATTGGTAGTAAATCAATCTATGGGGGAACCTGCTATTCACTGTCAAAGAAGGACCAAATACATAATTGTTTTTAACTAACTGACTAAAGTACCCCTATCTGCTTATGTCTCAAAGAAAAGCCCAAGTCCAAAGTTGATGCAGAGTGCCGTTCTGTTGTTTTTGTAGTTCTAGGTCAAAGCCCTCGCAGAAGTGTGCTGTCATTGGCAAGACACAACTGTTAGGGCCAACGATAGACCTGCTGAGGCCACATTGGAGCACGGCTTGACTGACCTGCAGAGAAAAAGCTTTTGCTACTGCTACCATTTGTCTAGATTTCTAGGCTAGTTTTGAAGTGCATTTCTGTATAAAATGAATAATTAGTGAATTACCTGTTTATTGCTTCCTAAAGTCAGAGGTAATATGCATTGGATGTGGATGCATTTGGAATATCTTGATGGCACTGACTACAATTTGGTAATGAGATTGTTTGTTGATAAACTATTTAAATGCTGTAAGTGTAGGATCACATGGTTATTAAGGCTGAAATATTGAGAAATTCCTACTGGATTTGACTCCTGGATGGACTGGAAGTGCACTTTTACTTCTGCTGGTAATAGTTAGTTTTTAATTAACCAAAGCATTACATCCTCCCAAAATGATGTTGGTTTTAAGGTAAATAAATAAACATATATATATATATATATATATATATATTTTTTTTTTTTTTTTTTTTACATAAACTGCTGTGACATTTAATAGATTTTAAGGTGGCAGCAAAACATCGTCGGTCCTGCCTGCACTCAGACAAGCTGTTAGCTTATCGGTTACTCTGTTTACCAAACTGAGAGGATTCAGGATTCAGGAAGCAATCTACATTGGAAAAGATGGTAATTACAACATTTGCCCATAAACACACTTCAGATTGGCCAAAATATTTAGTATTATGCTACATGTAGTTATGGGGCTGCAGTCTATTCAAATAAAGCATCTTTGAATAAATTGTGTTTCTGTCGCACAAATCCATGGATGGAAAAATAAGCATTTAGTTGAAGGTTCATTAGCATGCGAGAACAGTGCCAATACATAAATGTTTATTTCTAATTTACTCATTTAAAAAATGTGCAGTCGCTACATAGTAAAAAGGCTTTTTATTGAGCAAATTTTTACAGCGGTAAAGTGAAGTCCACAGGCATTTTTTCTCCTCTTTACAGGATCCCCCTCTAATACTGTCCCTTATTTCAAGTTCTTATTGACGATCTCCTGCCGTGCATTAACAAGAGAAAAGATTTCACTTCCAGACTTTAAACAAACCAGTGGCCCCTCTTCTACACGATAACTACTTTTACTTTTTCTTTACAAATCCTGATTAAATTGTCCACCTTTTACTGCTTGCTTATCCTACTGCTCTTCCATTCCAGCTCTGTCCAGCCAATAAATAATTTGTGTTGGAGAGCGCAGCCACCACTATTGTGTAACTTCTCTCCCCCAAACCCTCCCTTGTCCATAAAGCCAAACAGGGCTGACCGACTGCTTGCAGAGTTTGTTCTAAACACTAGACCAGGACACTGACAAAATGTTTCATTTAAAGTACTGGGGAGAGGTTGGTCTGCTCTAAGACAGGCACTAATAAAACCGTGAGTAGTGGGAAAGGTGTCTGCTTGTGTGGTAATGGATGAGTAGGGTCACTGAGAAAGTAAAAATGTTGTATAGTGATTAATCTAGCCACGCACACACTACTGTTGCCCACAAATATGTCTGCATGATGTGTTTTTTGATAAAATAAACACTAATTTATTATTGACAGATACCGAGGTGCATCATGGGTAATGCAGTCTAAACGGTGTTCACAAACCATTTTCCTCTGGAAAGCGGACTTTTAACACTCCTATTATTTTAGATTAAACTGGTTAGCTTTAGTTTGGTCCCAGCATTGAAGGCCTTGCACCACTGGTTTTTAGAGTTTTACTTTGAAACTTACCCAAACATTTAAACCAACAACTAGAAATACACAACAGACAAAACGCCAGTGTTGAAAATAAACAAAGTGGAAATTAAGTTCAAAAGACACAAAAACCCATCATTGTTTCTCTAAAAGGGAGGTTTTCAGTGCCCGTGCAAGTTGTAAGATCCTGTGTAAGTTTGCCTAATGGTACTGAGTGATCATGTTGTCAAGGAACACTAATGATCTAAAACACCCAAAACTCTGTACTGAGTTACTGATTTCATTTCTACTCATTTGAAACTGAATTGCATGTTTTTGCACCAGTGCCTCGTTTCTTAACATTTTCTCTTGAAAGTCCTTGTCACCCCCTTTGCAGTAAGAGTGTATAACTCCGCAGTTTAAGCTGTACTCGCATTATCTTGTTACACAATAACACCAATTCAATACCATATTTACATAGTATGTTCGTGTCACTTGCAGTATGCTGCATAGTATTGGAACCCAAGTTTTTTCTTTTTTTCTTCGTGGTTTTTTAGCGGCTGAAGGTTACAATACTAGAATACTGCCTATGTGTATATACATGTAACTTATTATTTTTCTTCAAATTTCTCTCTTAAGTGTTGGTGCAGCTGTAACAAGCAAATTTCCCCACTGAGGGATCAATAGTCTATTCTATTCTAAATAAGGAAATGAAGTGTGTTACTCAGGGTTGCATTTTATGTTGAGTATGTAAGTCAGCGGTCCGCAAATGGTGGCCCGCAGGCCACGTCCGGCCCGCGAGCCCCCTCTTTGTGGGCCCCAAACCCCGCGCGCACCCCCCAGCCCCACCCCTGATGGCCGACCGGGAGGTTTAGGATAGAGCTGAGGAAAATAATCAAATAATCAATGCATGAGATGCGGGCATAAACGGTTCTGCATCATAGAAGAGTACCATAATCAATTATAGTGGAATGTAGTTTTGTTATTTTAACGGCGGCACCAGCGCAGCATCCACATCTGTCAGAGCGGTGTTCTCCACATTTACCGGGTAGGAAACTTTGGTCTGCCTTTACTGCAGGGCAGAGCGCTGGAGTTATAACCTGAGACCGAACCCGAACCGAATCAGCCCGATCGGTTCTGTTGGATTTGGGCCGTAAATTATGTTAATTTAGCGGGTTGCCGCGCAGCGCGCTCTGCTTGCTCGATCAGCGACTGAGAGAGAGAGAGTCTTCTCACACAAGAGAGAGGATCGGAGGACGCTCCTCCAAACACGTGTTATTATTTTCATAAGTTCATTATTGTTTCTCCTGGAAGCGCTCAGTCAGACCGAGTGCTGAGATGTCGGGAGATCCGGTCTAGGGGAGGGAGCGGGGTGAGTGACGGCGGCTGCAGCGCAATCATCGATCTCTTTTATTTAGGGACACGGAGAAGCCAAAAGGAGAGAGAAATCGAAGATAGAAGTTCTTGTTCCACTTTATTCTTTTGTTTCATGATGATAAACTGATGTTAAATTCAGCTTAAGGAGAAACTGAGAGGAAGCTTTGGTTCATTTTAAGTTACAGGAGATCTTGTCTCCTATCTGCTCCTCCAGAGACAGCATGGACATGAGGGTTACATGGTGAGGGTCACACAGGACAGGATAGTGCAGTCACACAGCTGAGCTGGAGGGGGACAGATGTTGTCCTGCTTTATAATGCAAGCTTGTGTGTTAAGGCTGGTTTATGCTTCTCCGTCAGCTCCGCAAGGGATAGACACGCACGGATTGACGGAAGCGTTGTGCTCTCATACTTCTCCGTCTCCTGGAGAGTATTGCAAAGCAATTGCCCGGCAGGACCACAGAGGGCGTAGCGCTGTTCTGTGGTATCCTGTCATGTATCGGTCCAGGATCGTGTGTTTATATTGTGTTTTTTGTGTATATAAGAGACTTTTAACACGGACTTATTTGTCTCTCATTCGCCCACTGCTTCATGCGCTCCCCACCTCTAAACCCACGTTTCCTGTCATTTCCGTCCACAAATAAAACGCTTGCTGCGCATCTTTTCACTCCTCCAGTCACGGGAGGATGAAACGTTCATATTTTTAGAGTTTTTTCGCGAGGTATTCTTCAAGCTGCTCCGTGTCTGCCGCTAGTTATCCTCGGCTCTCTTTGCAATGGCGGCGCTGTAAACAACAGCGCCTGACCAACCACAAGCTTGCATAATCCGTCTCATTCGACGGATGTTTAAAAAAGTGGGCTCGACTCTGTATGTACTTGCGTGCCTGCCGGAGCCCTACGCAAGGACGTTGCATGTCTCCGCACTGACGCAGATGGAGAAGCATAAACCAGGCTTTATGTGCATTACAGCCAGCAATCCAAACAGCAGCAGCCCCCCCCCCCCCCCCCCCCAACACACACACACCCGGCCCTCTTGCTTCTGGGTCTTTTTTGTGTGTGGCCCTCGGACCATTATAATTGAGGACCCCTGATGTAAGTGAAAGGAGTAGGAATGGAATGCAGCCCCGGTAAATGCACTTCTGCTTATATTTTCTATTTAAACCTCCATCTTTAAAATAAGCAGATATTGTAAGATGTCTTTTGTTTTTATTATTTCAGTTAGTGATGGTTTGATTTAAAAAAGCCATAAAATATTCTCTTGATTGCTTTAAATGGAGCACAAAGTTAGCACTGATGAGTTCTGAGCTACAGCAGACTGATGAGATCCATAAGAGGGTTTTCTCATCACAGATGGGTATAATGGAATCCAGTCAAGGGATCCATAACATTTTCAAACCTTGAAAATGACTCAACATGTTTTTAGAAAGGTGCCAAATGGAAATGGGCGAACATCGACTACTTCTATTAATGCAAGTTGAGAAAGCAGACATTCTGACGGTAACTTTTCTCAGACAGCGCAAGTCTGAACAGCCAGGACGGCATGACGCAACTCCACTGTAGCACCTGTTTCTGCAGCCAGCCCATCTATTTTTCACTACCCAGACAAAGACTTAAGGTTTCTCATATTCTGTGGGCCTGCTCTTTTATGTTTTGATGCTCTCATTATCACCGACGTTACATTAGAACTATTTGTTAATGAGGACAGTATTCCTCAGATGAATTGTTGAACGTACACAGTCCCCACACAAAGTGCAAGTGTTTAATTGGTCTATGCTGCAGTGTGACTGCAGAGTGGAAAATAAAGCACAATCCCAGATTCTGTTGAAAATGATTCCTGCTATGCTAGCAGAGAAAATTGCCTACATCATCCAACTTGCCCTTGTCTTCCTACTCCTCTGCATTTGCTGGCTGCTGGCCTCCCAACACAGCATTAAACCACCCACATCCTCTCACCACACTCCAAGTGAAGAGAAGCACTTCCACCACCCACACTCCCCTGAAATACCTGGTACATTTATGCATGAAGTGTTCCAGTTTTATTCCAGTTCCTTTTCCCTGGATTACTGTTGCAGTTAGCCTTCACTGTAGCTGCTATCCTTCTTTGTAACAATGAATGTCCTGCATGCATACCATCATTGTGAGGTGTATCTGAGAATGCCTGAGGGGCATTACTTGACCCTGTGGTGTGGACTAAAAATATTCACACAATGACGTAGTCTGAATCTTCTAGAGCTATGCATTTATCGTTAGTATAGGATTTGGAGGTATCATTACAGTCGTGTTATTGTGATGTCTCTATATAGGAGGTGAAATTACAGGACTGAGAACTCTGCAGTAGTGATGATTGTAATCACCTCAGTGTCTGCTCTACTTTCTGTCTCAGTTTATATATATATATATATATATATGTTTATATATATATATATATATATATATATATATATATATATATATATATATGTTTATATATATATATATATATATAAACATATATATATATATATATATATATATATATATATATATATATATATATATATATATATATATATATATATATATATATATATATATATATAGATAGATAGATAGATAGATAGATAGATAGATAGATAGATAGATACACACACACACACACACACACACACACACACACACACACACACACACACACAGTGCGCAGCATAAATGAGTACACCCCACTACAGTCAAAAAACCTTTAGTTTCCTTTAAGAATAAACGTTTTCTATGAGATACCAGACTACAGAATACTCCCACAAATGTGGGCCATTGATGGCAAACAAGATTTGTTCATTTGCACACAAAAAAGGTGATTTTCCTAACAAATCCATTTAAGCCCATGTTGGAAAAAATTAGTAAACTGTATATGGTCTTAGGGGCTGCGCAGTGGTTAGAGCTGTTGCCTTGCAGCAAGAAGGTTCTGGGTTCGCTTTTCGGCCTGGGATCTTTCTGCATGGAGTTTGCATGTTCTCCCTGTGCAAGCGTGGGTTCTCTCCGGGTACTCCGGCTTCCTCCCACAGTCCAAAAACATGACTGTTAGGTTGATTGGTCTGTCTAAATTGTCCTTAGGCGTGAGTGTGTGTGTGCATGATTGTTTGTCCTGTATGTCCCTGTGTTGCCCTGCGATGGACTGGCTCTCTGTCCAGGGTGTACCCCGCCTGATTGCCTGTTGACCGCTGTAGATAGGCACCAGCCCCCCCCACGACCTTGCGCGGACAAAGCAGGTTCAGAAAATGGATGGATATGGTCTTAAGAGAAAAGTCACTCTTGAGGCTACAAAATTCTAATTAACAGGCTCGTGGGTGATGAGCGCTGCTTATCGCGGCTGCATGCACTGATGTGTGGAGAGTCCCCAACCCTACCTCCCCACCTAGTGGACACTTATGTTGTGTAATGTCTGAAGTCTGTTGCATCTCTGTCTGTGGTGTTTTTTTTTTCATAGCAAAGCTGCCCTCCCTGTGGAGGGTAACTCTGAAGTGCCTTTTTTTCCCTCTACCTGACTCAATCCTCATATATAAATCCTCTGATCTCTATTAAGGTAGCGCAACTCGGGTTGCGAATGACCACAGTCACCAAAGCCCTTTTCAGATAGACATTCTGGAACATTTGCGGACAATTCAATCCGGTTTTTAACCGGAACTGTGTTTTCAGACACACCACTTTTGTACCGGAACTTGTCCTTTCGGCTGCGTTCACACAGCAGGGAAAAGTTCCAGATATCTGACGGCGGCGAGGGGTGGGGTGGGGGGAGAATCGGACTTATGTTAAGAAGAAGAAGAAAATATCATTTCTATAGCGCCTCTCAAGATAAAAATCACGAGGCGCTTAAGCATAATTCTGCGCACACGAAGACGCATAAGAGACCTGGATGATGAAGCTCAATGGTTAAAGGAATCACTGAAGCTGTGTGAAGCGCTGCGTCGCGCGTCTAGGCGGTACCGTAGGAGGCGAGCTGCCGTGGTTCGCCGCATGCTACAGCAGCGGGCCATCTAGGTGCGCACAGCGTCACCCGGTCCCCTCCTCCTCCCCCTCCCTCTTGTCCGGAACTTTACCTCACCAGTCTGAAGCAGCCACCCTGTCCGTAACATGTCCGGACCTGTTACTAGGGGCTTCGTCCGGTAGAATTCCGGAACACGTTATCCGGATGTTTGTATTCAGACACAAAGGTCTTACGGACAGAGTCCGGAACATTTCCGTTTTTCATGGCCTGTCTGAAGGGGGCTCAATTCTATTCATGCATCTATGCCTATGTATGTATGTCTGATCTCTTGTGTGTACTGAAACTCTAATTTCCCTCTGGGATTAATAAAGTATCTTTGAATTTGAATTGAATTGAATTCAGCCACAAGTGAGTCTAATTATTCATTTAAGAGGTGTTCAGCAGACAGGTGACTATAAAGGGCATTACTTAACAAGGAAAAGCCCTTCCCATTTCATGCTGTCAGCAATGGCTCTACATGGAAGAAAAATGTCACAAAATTTAAGAAAAGAAATCATTTATTTACACAAAAAGGTGAGGGCTACAAGATCAACAAAGCTTTACATGTCAGTTAAAATACTGTAGCAACGGTGATCCAAAAATTTAAGAAAGATTGAAGTGCAACCATCTTAAAGAGAAGTCCAGGCTGTCCACGGAGGTTAATATCTTGACAGGAGTGTCCTCTGATTAGAAGAGTTGAAGAAAAATCGCAGCACAAGTTCACTGAAGAAAAATCGCAGCACAAGTTCACTGAAGTTAGCTAAAGTAGTAGAAAGCCAAGCTGGAGTGACCATTTCCCATGACACCATACGGCGCACACTGCAGAGGAATGGCTTGCATGGGTATCATCCATGAAGGAAGCCTCTCCTAAAAGCCCATGCACAAAAAGCACACCTAGGATTTGCTAGGGCCCATGGTGGAACAGATGAAGACTACTGGGACTTTAGACTCTGGAGTGATGAGACAAAGATAACTGTTTTAGGAACTAATGGTCTCAAAACTGTACAGCGTTGTAAAGGTGAGGATTTCAAAGAGAAATGCATGGTGCCTACAGTGAAGCATGGTGGTGTCGGTGTCCTTATGTGGGGCTACATGAGTGCTCTTTGTGTTGGGGAGCTGCATTTCATTGATGTTATCATGAACTCAACAATGTACTGCTCTATACTGAAGGAGAAGATGCTGACATCTCTCTGTACACTTGGTCGTCATGCACATTTCCAACACGACAATGATCCAAAAACGCATCTAAAGCTACTGTTGCATTTCTGAAGAAGAACAGAGTGAAGGTGATTGAATGAACAAGTATGTCTCCTGATCTGAACCCAATCGAACACCTGTGAGGAACTCTGAAGCGGTAAGTTGAGCATAGGGTTGCTAGGATTAACCTATTTGCCTATTAACCAGTGTGAACCATTGTGGTTAACCCACCATAAAAACGTCTCCAACACGGCAAATTATTAAAAAGTCATTAGCCGAACAAAACGAAAGCGAAACTAAATGGAAGCGCATAGCAGAACCAGTCACAACAACCACCAGAACTGCTCCGTTTCCACTTAGGAAGCACTTGAAGTCTCCTGTGAGGGAATTTTTTTAGATACCCAAAACTGCTAAAGGACAAATTCAGGATGATGGCTCGTCCATCTGTAGAGCCGGCAGAAATAATATCTCATTACCATATCTTGAACAATTTTCTATTGTCCTTTCCTAATGAGAGATGTGTCCCATTTTTTTATTTCAATTCGTCCCCTTGTCTCTCAAAAATAGTTAAAAAGGCCTTTTATTATTTTAACATTTAATCAACTACACATCCCTGTAATTACTGTTCTACTTAACAATTATATCCTTTATCCATGCTCAAATAAATTTTTACTGATGAAATTTGAAACTAAAGATGTGAACACAATAGAAATTATATTTAAGGATATTCATAACAACAGCTGCACAAGTAGGAATGTACCAACTTATTTCATTTGGTGTTTCCATCCTGCAGTGCTAACCCTGACCAGTAGTCAACAGTTAAGCCTTTTTGTCTTTTTACAGAAACTCAAACTGGCTATTAGGCGAATTTAATTAAAGATGTGGAACAGTGAAAAAACATGTTTAAATATGATTTATTATTATAATCTGTAATTCTGAGTTTTCATGCAGGCTGAACATGAAAATAGTCTCCTACACCTATCTCCTGCATTAGCTTCTAATAGAAAATAGACGGTGAAACTCTAGGATTAGAAAATCCTGATAGATCTATGTCATACTGTCACTTAACATTCATGGACTTACCCTTATTGGTTCACGATGGGGAGGGCTGTTGTTGGTTTAGCGTCCAGGAAACAGCTGAGAGCATTTCTGCTAGTAGAAGCTAACTGTCTGCTTTAGCAACTCCACCACACAGCAGAACTCCTCCAGGATTGTGCTATTTGTGGAGATAAAACATCCATGTTATAGAGCAAATTAAGTCAGTGGTAGAGCTGTGTTTCTGTTATCCAGTCAGGTGAGATGCCCAAATATCAGGAAATGAGACTCCGGTGGACTTGAAAAGTAAACAAGCTGACTTTATAGTCTTCGGCTGTAAACCTAAAGGTGACTATCCAACTGGCACCTGAACGTCCAGGAGACTTCACAGGAGAATGTGTTTCCTCACTGCTGTTTGTTGGCATGTTGATTTTCATCAAAAATATGTTTGTCTCTGTTATGCTTTGTTACTATGGAAAGATTTATTGTATAATTACTGTTATTGGCAGTGATAAGAGGATGGACCCTGAAGAGAGCTGATTCTAGGCGATGCTTATGACTCAGAATGAACCAGCGCCAGTTCATCACTTCATCTTTGGCCCTGGTACCTTTTCAGGATCAAAGTTAAATTGTTTTGGATATGCAGAAAAGAATTTGGACTTGTACCAGCAAGATACACTATCATTTTTTTAAGAAGAAACAATATTACTCAACTTGTGAAGTAATGACATTTGAGTATGTCACCACTGAACCTGGTAGACAAACTGGCACCTACTGAGAAGAAATGGAAAGGATGTTTCTGATAAGCATTAAGGCTTTATTTATGCAGATCATACTGACAAAGGTAAGAGAAATAGAAAAGATTTGCTGGTATTTGTGACATTTACAGGTTTTAGAGGAGAGGAAATGTATTCTTTGAGCTGAACTGAAACTAGATGGATTCATTTGTTAGAGTAAGGAAATATTTCTGCCTTTGTGTTAGGAGGATGGGATGTTTGGATAATTTTGGAACAAGGGAAGAGAAGGGCAGAAAAACACTCACATGAGGATTTTACTAATTAGTATATTTTAAACAGAAGTTTATCGGGAACACTGTTACAATGGTGATTATCACATGGACTAGTAAACATTTACTCACTCTAAATAAAGTAGAGAAGATGTGATTTGCATTAATTCACATTTGTTTTGGGGAAATGGTTGTTCAAATCATATTTTTTTCTCTGATCTGAACAAGTAATTTAGGTCTTCTATATCTGCTGTTACTAACTCTCAGTCCATAATTTCCTTCAATGTTCTGATGCAACTTTCACCTGGAGATTTTTTGCACAGAAAACAGTAATTCCTGCTGAACTAGCTAACATATGCACTATACAAGCTTGGAGTGTCATTGGTTGTGTTTTCAGATGTTTTTAGACCGCTGGTGCAGAAAGGTGTGGACATGCCACTGAACATGATCCACAAGCTGCTGTGCATGCAGCATGTCAAACTTATGTTTATGTATTTAGGAGACGCTTTTGTCCAAAGCGACTGACGAGTGATAATCAGCATGTTGCCCTTGAGGCTAACAACAACAACAACAAACAATTTCCAGTCAGTTGTAGGTGGCAGTGAGGCAGCATGATAAATTATGGAGAGGAGGGAACAAGGAGTGGACAGTAGAGAGGGGGACGGGTGCAGGGAGGGGGTTAGTTTAGAAGATGCTCTCTGAAGAGCAGGGTTTTCAGGAGTTCTTGAAAATCGAAACGGAAGCCCCTGTTCTGGTAGTGCTTGGTAGGTCATTCCACATTTGTGGAACGTTGCATGAGAAGAGTCTGGATTATCCTGAGCGTGGTGTAGGCATGGCTACCCGACGATTTTGTGATGACTGGAGTGGCCGGACCGAGACTTTGCTAGAGGATTCAGGTAGATGGGAGCCGTACCATCTCAGACTTTGTATGCTAGTGTTAGCAATTTGAATTTGATGCATGCAGCTAGCGGTAGCCAATGGAGCTCAATGAACAGAGGGGTGACGTGCTCTTTTTGACTGCATTCTGGACCATTTGAAGAGGTCTCACACTACAGGCTGGAAGACCGGTTAGAAGGGCATTGCAGTAATCGAGGCGGGAGATGACAGTAGATTGCACCAGGAGCTGGGTGGCATGTTGTGTTTGGTATGGTCTGATCGTTCATATGTTATACAGCGCAAAGCGGCATGAACAAGCATCAGAGGCAACATGATCTTTAAAGGTCAGGTGTTCATCAATCACAACACCCAGATTTCAAACTGCCTTTGAAGGAGCCAGAGATAGGAAGTCATTTTGGATTGAGATATTGTGCTGTATGGATGGTTTTGCTGGGATGACAAGTAGTTCAGTTTTAGAGAGGTTGAGTTGGAGATGGTGGGATTTCATCCATTTTGATATGTCAGCGAGACAGTTTGATATTCGTGCAGAGACAGTGTGGTCGTCCGGTGGAAATGACAGATAGACCTGGGTAGCATAGCAGTGGTAGGAAAAGCCATGTGATCGAATGATCTCACCCAGTGAGGTGGTGTATATGGCAAAGAGAAGAGGTCCTAGTACAGAGCCCTGGGGGACTCCTGTGGCAAGATGGTGCACGGTAGAGGATTGTCCAAGCCAAGATACACTGAATGATCGTCCTGTGAGGTACGATTCAAACCAGACATGTACTTTCTCTGTATTGCCCATGGTAGAGAGTGTGGACAAAAGGAAGCCATGGCTGACAGTGTCAAATGCAGCCGATGAGTCGAGGAGGATAAGCACTGAGGATTTGGCAGTCGCTCTAACTTCTCTTAAGGAGTCCGTCACTGCTAACAGAGCAGTTTCAGTGGAGTGGCTCTTTTTGAACCCAGACTGGTAAGGGTCAAGCAGTTTTGTGAGAGGTATTCTGTGATCTGCTTGAAAGCCACCCTTTCAATGATTTTGGACAGAAAAGGGAGGAGAGAGATAGGTCGGTAGTTCTCCACGTGATTTGGAGGAAGAGATGGGGTTTTTTTTAGCAGCAGTTTAACCTGAGCATGCTTGAGAGAGGTGAGAAATGTACCGGATGTCAGTGAAGCGTTGATCACATGTGTGACTGCTGCAGCTACTGTCGGAGCAATAGCTTGGAGCAGCTTAGTCGGAATGGGGTCGAGTGGGCATGTAGTAGGGAGGCTGTACGTGAGAAACTTGGACTCACAGTTCTCAGTGAGAGGGGAAAAAGAGGAAAATGAAGCAGTAGGGCTTGAGATGGTTGGGCTAGAAAGAGTTTGTAGTAGCGAATGTTCAGGAGTGGCCAGTTGAGTAAACTGTTTGCTTATAGCTGCCACTTTGTCAGTGAAGAATGAGGCAAAGGTGTCAGCTGATAGATTGTAGGTAGGAGGTGGAGATGGAGGGTTGAGCAGAGTTTTGAATGTCAAAAATTGTTTCTGAGAGTCAGTAGAGCTGACAATTGTGTCAGTGTAGAAAGCTTTTTTTTTGCATCAGTGATGCTGGCAGAGAATGAGGACAGTAATTCATGAAATTTCAATTGATCACCAGTATTTTTTGTTTCGCGCCGTTTTCGTTTCGCAGCTCTTAAGATTGGTGGGTAGAGACCGGAGGGTATCATTTAGCCAAGGGTGCGACTGAGAGGATCTAGCAGGTCTAGTGGCTAAACTTTTGACCACTTGTTCAGTGTGCAGTGGGGCATTGCAATGCCATTAGGCAAATTTCAGAGCTCCAGCTGACTCATAATGCAGACAAAGATTTTTAATTGTACCTGTTCGAATTTTCCCAAGGCAGACGTGTTGTCATGGTCTTGTAGTCAGGCGCAATTAACAACAGTGAACTTGATCAGAATGGGGTCAACTGAAGGCATACTATGAAAACAAAACCAAACCCTAGTTGTAAGAACGTATACAGCTGGTAAAACAAAATTGTATAAGTTCATTAAAACATTAACTTACTTGTAGGACTTATCAGCTGAACACACTAGTATGCTGCTGTGTTCAGTTAGAAAATCTGCAAAGCATTCCTGTAGGGTTGGGCAATAAGTCAAAAATGTATCATTATCGAAAATTCCGACTCGTATCAAGATAATTTTCCCCATGTCAATAAATGGTAAAAAAATGAAAAGATGTGTGTAGGTTGGAAACATTCATGTCCCTTTAAGAAGCTGTACCACCTCAAGTCACTAAAAATGAGACTCAACATAATACATGTGACAGCCCCATCTAGTGGACAACTTTTGTTTCTGCGCTTACCTGTAGTTATTGTCCATTTATCGTTATCGAGGTAAAATCCTATATTTATCGTGATATTAATTTTAGGACATATTGCCCAGCCCTACATTCCTGTGAATGATATTATTAAAACAGGGCATCTGTCTTTTTAAATGAGATCATCCTGATTCCCCCTAAAACACATATGGGTTTTATTTTTGGTTACTTCAGCAGCTCCCATTCAGACCGTAAATAAAATACAATAGTCTGAAGTTCAGAGACGGAACTAGGTTTATTCTGGCTTTTCACATTTCCTATTTTGATCACAAAGAGATACTTGTTTGTGCCTCTTGTCTGATGTATATATTGTTGTGGATTAACAGCAATTGTGGTTCTGTGGACTGCGGTTGCTGACAATCCTACATTGTGTGAACTAGCACTGATTAACAAAGGATCCATTGTGAAGAGCAATGGCCCAGGGGAAACGGACAGGGTCTAGGTTAGGTGACAGAGGTGTGGATTTGGGGGCCTGGGTCTGGGGGCTTGAACCATGATGGTAGGGGGCATGCTTCAGTGCTGGAGGTGAATAAGCGCAAGACCAGCTGTACTGTAGTACAAAACCAAATGCTGGACTCTTAACTCGGCTTCATATAAAACACTGAAATCCCAGTCAGATGTTGGCAGTTTATTAAGAAGTTAATTTTCTTCACAAACATTGTCAGTCTGATTTATTTTCTGTCTGATGGAGAATCCAGTGCAGTGATTAGGTAAAAGGAGGCTTAAGCTGCTTGCGTAACCGTTGTCAGAATTTGAAATATTTAGCTGTTTATCCTCTGCTGACTTCAGCTCAAGGACAGTCCACCATGTGCAGTGTACTCTAGATCTGTTTACACGGACAGATAGCTGGGCAGTTCAAAGTCACTTCCTACAAACCTCTTTCCCCCTCTCTCCTGTCTCTGTGTAATATTCACCATCAGCTCAAGACCTTTCACCTTTTCATTAACCTTTATCCATTTCTGAGAATTACAAAGCTACCAACTCAAGCTTCTACTGGTCTCTGTTCAGTTTGAGGCCTGGCATTTACCCCGTTGCTCAGTTGTCATAACCAGACTGTTACTTTTACCTTTATGATGGGTCACATTAAAGCTTTTGAAGCAGTGATTATCTTTTCTACTGAAAACTCAAAATATCCGCCAAGCAATAATATCCTTTTGACTTTTAGGCCCAAGCTAGTTAGACTAACCTGATTTTCCATGTTTGCTTTGGCAGATTGGACTCCACCTTTTGACATTGATCAGAGCTGTGAATGAAAGGGACTTTACAGTGAGAGAATCAGCCAGGCCCCTCATCTTCTTTCAGGATGCTATTAACTATTGACTTCTCTGTCCACACCAGAGGCCGTTTGTCAGTCTGAATTGCTCTGTTGCTGATATGATACAGTTATGCAACACAGGCAGATTTTTTAGGTGGATTTCAAATCCTTTTAATTTAGTTTCCAGCTCTGTATCTTAATGTATTTCAATTAGCTCAAGGCTGTAATTCATCATCTGTGGTCTGATACTTAAAGCACAGAGCCACTGTGGTGTTTTTGTGTCTAATGTTCTATCTGCATGTTTATTGCAGTGACAGCAGGACTTGTTCAAACAGCTACCCGTTCCCAGTGCCTTCTCTTAAACAGCCTTTTGCTTCATTGTGCTAAAATAAATCCTCCAGTCAGCATACGATTATCCAGCCTTCTCCCAGGGTTTGTTGAAGACATTTAGAGGTCAGGCAAAGTAAAAGTCACATTTCTGAATTGGCTTTTATACATGCAGTTTTTTAATTCAAAATTTTTCTTAAAAAAAATAAAATAAAATAAAATAAAGTATAATCTCAGTGAGTTTAAATTGTGTTTGATATAATGTTATAGGTCTTTAAGTCAAATCACAATTGACAGGTCTTAGTTACAAAGAATGGAAATCAGTATTTTCCTCAGATTTTGACAGATGTCTCATATCCTGTACTCACTTTTGTCCAGTGACCTTATTTCAACCATTCATGCTGTTCTTTTGGACAGCCATCGGTCTTGATTTGATGCTAATTATGTTTGTGCATTTGAAAATTGTAAACTACAATCTTCAACATTTCACAACATTTTATGAGGCTATTAATCTAATTTTAAAACAACACAAATCTGAGAGTGGAAAGTTTAAGATGGGAACAAGTTAATGATTTTGTCCTTCACAAGAAGGAAAACAAGCTTCTTGTTGGATGTCTTTTCACTGTAAATGAGCCGTACTTGCTCACAAAGCCACCGTGTATGTACTTAACCCTCTGTTCTAAACCTTTAGTCACTTTACACAAGGCTGCATTATTCTGGGAGTCTCTTTGTGTTTGCTTTGGTTAATGACATCCATGTCAGCATTCATATCCTAGTCTGAACCTCAGAGCTACAAATCAGACGGATTAAACTGAAAACGATTGTGAAAATATGAACTTCACCTGTTTGTAAATAGAACAGAAAGTTCCTGTTCTACTTGGATGTTTATACTCGGCAGTTAAAATAATATAAAAGCTTTCTGTTGTTAAGGAAATGCTGTAATCATTATTAGCGTTTTATGATAAGCTAAAGTAGTATGATTTACTTCAAATAAACGAAAGAAGGTAAATGGAAAGAAAGAAAAAAAAATACTCATTTGAAGTCAAACTGCTACATGACTGTCAGGATTTACTTCATGAAACACACTATACTATTTAGTGTAAGTGTGTGAGACTTTGGTTGGGTATAAATGTCATCATCAAAGAGTGTGTGAGCAGCTTTCCCGAAAGCAAACCTACTTGCTTGTTGTGACCATGAAGACGTGATTTCTTAGAGCGCGTGTGGTCTCCCTATAACGTGGGATTCTACATTAACTTATAGAAGCTTGCACATTTCTGTGGAGGTGGAAAGTTACAAGTGTTAGTCTCAACCACACAAAGCGGCATACTGAATGCAGTTAAAAGAATGAAGGTCTTTATAGAGGCAAAATATTCTCTAGGGTCCTGTCGGAGTAGGGTGGTAGAAGGTTTCAGAGACACTCACAACTCACAAGCTCAGATGACTGCCCGCTTCTTCTTTGTTCTTCAGTAGTTTGCAGCCCTTTATTCTTGCTTTTTCAACAAAACCTTCCTTTTTAGTGTTTCCAAGAAAACCAACATCTGAGTAAAATATATCACACATTCTAGATTACATTTCTGTTGTTTCAGACTGCAAAATCCATGAAGTTTGATTACCTAGCCTTGTTTGACATTGCATTTGCTGTCTCGTCATCATTGTGGCATGTTCTATGCAGTTTTATTTGTAATGATATAATGATAAATCACCCACACTTGTATAGCACCCGTCAGAGTCAGAGGACTCCAAAGTGCTTTACACTACAATGTATCATTCACCCATTCACACACACATCCACACACTGGTGTGTGTAGTCACAGCTGCCCTGGGGCACACTGACAGAGGAGAGGTTGCTGAGTACAGGCATCACCGTTCCCTCCACCCACCACCAGCAGGCAACGTGTCTTGCCCAAGGACACAACAGCAGCTCTCTCTGCATGGAGACGGGATTGATCCTACAACCCTCCGATTACTGAACGACTCGCTTTCCCTCCTGAGCTACTGCTGCCCCTACAGTGCATAAGTGTATGTGTCAAGGATAGAGTTGAGA
This sequence comes from Nothobranchius furzeri, assembly GCF_043380555.1. Taxonomy (NCBI): domain Eukaryota; kingdom Metazoa; phylum Chordata; class Actinopteri; order Cyprinodontiformes; family Nothobranchiidae; genus Nothobranchius; species Nothobranchius furzeri. Next base: position 32,039,891 of record NC_091756.1, read on the forward strand.
TTATGGCCCCAAACTTTACTTTCATAGTAGTTTTCCTGTCTATGTCTTTGTGCTTATAGTGCATCCTTTAAAATAATGCACAAATAATGTAGTTTATGTAGAAACTTTATTTTAGACATTGCAAAATTTTAACGTGAGCTCCAGCAGGAACATTTTGCCAGTGAACAGACTGTTACATCATTCTGTGTTGAGCTTGGCTCTGCTTTTGTGACGAGGCACACCATGTGGAGAGTCTCGAGGACCCGTCTGTTCACTTCTCAACTCAACACTTGTGTGTGTGTGTGTGTGTGTGTGTGTGTGTGTGTGTGTGTGTGTGTGTGTGTGTGTGTGTGTGTGTGTGTGTGTGTTGTGATCCTCCAGCCTAGCACTCTACCCCAGGGTACGATCAATATGAACCAGTGCTCGGATGTCATCGACGGCGAGTCCAGGACGGGTCAGAAGAATTCTCTGTGCATCCTCACACCTGATAAAGAGCATTTCATAAGGGCTGAGTGCAAAGAAATCATCAATGGGTAAGAGGTTGCCATGACAACTACTATGCACTGTTATTATTAAACTTGGAAATGCATTTTGCTAGTACATGTAGTATTTTAGATAAAAGTAAGCTGAAGCAGAAGTTGTGTTGAATCTGTCCTCCAGCCATGACGGTTCTGCCCCCTGCTGTAAGCTTTCAGCTGTGCGTTTCACTGAGTTGTAATTCACTTGGTGACAGTGCACATTCTTGAAGTTTCCTCTCCCTGCTGCTCTCTTTGTATTTATTATAAATCTTCAGACTTTTAGACACAGATCACAATACACAACCTCTAATCTTCATAGTCCAGTTTTCTCTGCTTGTCTGAGCTGCTTTCTCCCTCTGTGGCTGTAGCTTACATGTAATGGCTATTCTTGGAGAACAGTGACTCACAACACCCACTGTTCATTATGTTACCTGCTCCATCACCAAACACCTCCTACGCTCCTATCATCTGGCCTCCATGTGTTGCTTCAGACCGCCATACTTGTCCTCTAAAGGTTGTCATTACCTGAAGCAATAAAAAATATTTTGATGTTTCCGTGTTTGATTTTATGCGTTTCTTTTAAATGTCTATTAACCCATTATTGAATTATGAAAACCATGCAGTCCGAGCACATTTTCATTTTAAAATGCGTCACATGGCTGCATCTATGACAGCTTTGAGTGTGACTCTTTACACCAAAGACTCCGAGCTCTTTGCTGGGTGGGTGTGTCGAACAAAAGCATGTTTGATCAGTGCTTTGTTCCACAGTCACTTGTTTATTTTAGTGCTTTTGTCTACGAGTGTCTAAAAGAATTATTTAACGTTAGTAAGTAAATTCTTAGATAAGTATTCTTTTATGGTATTAACATTCAATATTTGTGCATTAACATTGTGCATTTTATCAGCAGGCATTTATGGTTTGATTTTAGTCTTTGGACAACCATGTGTATAAATCCATTCTGAGTACCAAGTTGGTTTTATTATTTTTGGGAGTTCAGATAACAGAGTCTACTTTGTAACACACAGGTGGCAGGAAGTTCTGTCTGTGTACCCCAGGACCAACAAGCAGAACCAGAAGAAAAAACGTAAAGTTGATCCTCCCTCTCACCAGGTAATTCACTCATCTTTTCCACAATGACATTTTATTTCTTCTCTCCCAAAACAAGGAAAAGTAATGAACAGCCAAACTTGGCTGAAGGCTCTGCTTATAGAGCTCTTTCTTTGTTTTAGGAAGATTTTCAGATTCTTTTTGTTCCACTCGGTAACCTTCGACAGAAACAACAGTTAACACAGCAGTGTGTGTTTGGACTAACACTGATTTTATATAGGTTCAAATAAATGTTTATTAGCATTTTTCTCAAATACATTTTCTTGTTCTGCATTTACGCTACAGACTGATCTTTATTGTAGACTTGATTTTGTTAAAAGTAATGCATTGAAACTTGCACCACAGAAGGGAACACTGGCCAACCAACTGGTTAATTCACCTGTTCCAGTCTCTAATCCCTTCATCATATTATGCTTCCATAAACCTTAATATTTGTCATCATCATCATCACTCGTTTAGTCTGTGTTTTGACTGCGTTTTCAAGTCTGGTGTCTGTGAACTTTTTTGAACTCTTAGCATAAACACCGTCCACCACGTTCCCTGTCCCACTCGTCTCTGTGACCTCATCCCACCTCATCTTTTGTTGTTCCTAATGACTAAAAAATACAGTGACACCTAATTTTGCTCAGACCAGTAAGTGACAGATGAGTACGAACTTTTGTAGCTCTTGCAAAAGCACTCATGCTCTGCTGAACCCCAGGACTTTGTTAAACTTGGGAAAGGTACAATTTGAATTCAAAGGCTACAAAGTTGTTAAATTCTTATGCAATTCTTATATAATTACACATTTTTAGAATAATAAATATATTTGGAATGGAATAGCAGCATGCAGAAAAATAAAAGCATATCTTAGGAAAAAAGTATAATGGATTTCATAAAGCCCTAGTATTGAATATCAACAAAACAAATATTTTCTGTACTTTGTTTTATCGTCATACTACCAACAGTTTTATCAACACTTATTTCCTGTACAGGTCCTTCTCAAAAAATGTGCACATTGTGATAAAGTTCATTATTGTCTGTAATGTACCGATAAACATTAGACTGTCATATATATTAGATTCATCACACACAACTGAAGTAGTTCAAGCCTTTTAATGTTTCTAATATTGATGATTTTGGCGTACAGCTCATGCAAACCCAAAATTCCTATCTCAAAAAATTAGCATTTTTCATCCGACCAATAAAATAAAAGTGTTTTTAATACAAAAAAGTCAACCTTCAAATAATTATGTTCAGTTATGCACTCAATACTTGGTCGAGAATCCTTTTGCAGAAATGACTGCTTCAATGCGGCGTGGCATGGAGGCAATCGGCCTGTGGCACTGCTCAGGTGTTATGGAGGCCCAGGATGATTCGATAGCGGCCTTAAGCTCATCCAGAGTGTTGGGTCTTGCGTCTGTCAACTTTTTCTTCACAATATCCCACAGATTCTCTATGGGGTTCAGGTCAGGAGAGTTGGCAGGTCAATTGAGCACAGTAATACCATGGTCAGTAAACATAGTGGTTTTGGCACTGTGAGCAGGTGCCAGGTCATGGTGAAAAATGAAATCTTCATCTCCATAAAGCTTTTCAGCAGATGGAAGCATGAAGTGCTCCAAAATCTCCTGATAGTTAGCTGCATTGACCCTGCCCTTGATAAAATACAGTGGACCAACACCAGCAGCTGACATGGCACCCCAGACCACCCAGACCATCACTGACTGTGGGTACTTGACACTGGACTTCAGACATTTTGGCATTTCCCTCTGTCCAGTCTTCCTCCAGACTCTGGCACCTTGATTTCCAAATGACATGCAAAATTAGCTTTCATCCAAAAAAAGTACTTTGGGCCTCTGAGCAAAAGTCCAGTGCTGCTTCTCTGTAGCCCAGGTCAGGCACTTCTGCTGCCGTTTCTGGTTCATAAGTGGCTTGACCTGGGGAATGTTAGCCTAGTGAACTAGACCAAATTCTTGCTTTGCAAAGTTTGGTCTAGGAATGCTCCACTGGAACCTCTGCAGCCCCAACAGCATTCTGGCTGGCCAATCACCGCTCTCTAGAGGGGTTTCAAACACATTAAGAGCTGTGATTGGTCCATAATGGTGGGCCAATCATAGTGCTCTATCTGCTTAGTGAACAAATCACAGAGCTTCATCCGCTTTGTGGACCAATCAGGGCACTCTATATGCCTGGTGAGTGGGATGATGCAACAGAGTGAAACAAGAGGATGTCACATTCCTTGTCCAGTAGCATGCGCATTGCCAGACTAAATAATACATTTATTTAGTCTGGCTTGCCAGGCTAGGGGAATGTGGCACCTGTAGCCCATTTCCTGCACACGCCTGTACACGATGGCTCTGGATGTTTCTACTCCAGACTCAGTCCACTGCTTCCGCAGGTCCCCCAAGGTCTGGAATCGGTATTTCTCCACAATCTTCCTCAGGGTCCGGTCACCTCTTCTCGTTGTGCAGCGTTTTCTGCCACACTTTTTCTTTCCACAGACTTTCCACTGAGGTGCCTTGATACAGCACTCTGGGAATGGCCTATTCGTTCAGAAATTTCTTTCTGTGTCTTACCCTCTTGCTTGAGGGTGTCAGTGATGGCCTTCTGGACAACAGTCAGGTCGGCAGTCTTACCCATGATTGCGGTTTTGAGTAATGAACCAGGCTGGGAGTTTTTAAAAGCCTCAGGAATCTTTTGCAGGTGTTTAGAGTTAATTAATTGATTCAGATGATTAGGTTAATAGCTCATTTAGAGAACCTTTTCATGATATGCACATTTTTTGAGATAGGAATTTTGGGTTTTCATGAGCTGTACGCCAACGTCATCAATATTAGAAACAATAAAAGGCTTGAACTACTTCAGTTGTGTGTAATGAATCTAATATATATGAAAGTCTAATGTTTATCTGTACATTACAGACAATATTGAACTTTATCACAATATGCTTATTTTTTGAGAAAGACCTGTATGTTTGTTAGGGTTTAGGCTATTTTCTGTTAAGGGTATTTTCTGACTGTTTGTTAGGGTTGGGGTTGTTTATTTATTTTTTATTTTTTATTTTTTTGCATGTTAGGGTTAGGGCTGCACAATATATCGTAATTATGTCATTTTCACGATATCAGCATGTGCAATATGCATATCGCAAAGAACAGGTAAATATCGCAATGAATGGTCAGCTCAAATGTTTGCTACACATAATGCATTCTGTCAATCAAACGGAAGCATGATGTTTTTTAACAAATCAAATAGAACTCTTCACCCATTGGGCCAAATGGGTGGGTTCTCATAGGTTAGATGCCCGTCCCCAAGGCGGACGGCACTTAATTTTGATGGTAAGCAAACACCTGAGTTAGCTTTGCTCTGCTCTTTTTGTTGATTCTGCTTTTCCCGGGATCCACTGATTGCCTTTTCTTTTTCTTTTTCTTTTTCCCTGTCCTCACATCTTTAGCTTTTCTCATTTTTAAGAATTTTTTATTTATTTTGTTTTTGATTACCTTTGTTCCTGAGTTTTTATTTATCGTAAGGAGTATTGTCATCGCAATATTAATCATTGTTATCGAATATCACAGGTTCTCCTAATATCGTGCAGCCCTAGTTAGGGTTATTTTCTGTATGTTGGGGAGCATGTAAGAACAGACTTTAAGATTTGGTCTCCAACATCAAATTATGCTTCTTATGAACTGACCCTGACAAGTAATTTGGGGGAAAACTGACAAATCTCCACACAAAAGTCAGCTTTTAGATTAACAATGCAAAATGGGGGTACATTTCTAACCTTAAAATATGTGTGCCAAAGAGAATTACATTACAGTAACATTCAACAGCCTGATACATGAGCAATGCATCATTCAGACACACAAACTACACAAGAGACAGAACTCTTAACTCACAAGCACCAAAGTTAGATTTCTCCCTTGTAAGGAATAAATTGAGACTCTATTACCATAAAAGTGGTTTAACTGCTAAATGTAGTCATATGATATAATATAATGCAGACCACCCACTGTAGGGAACACATTTCCCCTTCCCCTACCTCCTATTTGAGGCCAAGCCAAATTTCTGGTGAGCATACAGAACATTGTCTAAGGTTCGTTGTCTGGTTTCTCTAATGACGGCACCCTGAATAACACTGACCTTGGCTGGCTTGCACAAACAGGCTCATTTGTAAAGAAATAATAGTGACACAGTTTCAACCTTCACTGTGGGCCATTTGACCCCATTGTTCTTGTTTTTTGTTATTTTACACCCATAACTTCTTCCTGTGTATAGACGTGATGGACTATTCTGTGTTTGGTGTCAATTGTGTTTTTAATGATAGGTTATCATCTGAGTCGTGTCAGTTCCTGCCTCGTTTATCTCAATGGCAAATTTAAAAGACTCTTACAGTGAATTAGTAGCTAGATTAGCACACATTTAAAACTGTAATGGGGACATAAAAGGCCAGATCAGTGCTCTGAGAACTTGTTGGTCATTGTCCCAGCCAAAAGGCAGGGGAATGTTTTTGCCTGTGTGTGGGTGTGGGTGTTCATTTGTCTGTTGTGTTTGCAAAATATCTCAAGATGCCGAACAGGTTTTTAATGAAACTCTCAGAAAGTTAGCGTTGGATGTTCATGTTCAACTAATTAACTTTTGTCAGCCCCATTCAAAATGACTGCCACAGCTAATCAACATTAGAAAACACAAACATGGCTGTACCTCAGCTAACTTACATTTTTATCTGTAACTATTCATCTCTAGGGTAGACGTGCTGTTTGTTTTTTGAATTTGATCAATGATTTGGGCACACGGAGTAGTGACTTTTCAAAATTTACCAAAGCTGAAATAAGCTCACTGTATTTATGAGAAGACTATAATTTAGGTTGATATCATCTAGATCACAGGTGTCCAACAAATTTGGCCCGTGGTAAATCAGAGTGGAATAAACAAAGCTTGAGTAATTGTGCTTTTTATACACCTTTTTTGCTCCAAAGTATAACTGTTAATAGCTTACATTTGCAAGGAAATTATTTTATTTTTTATGATTTTCTTATTGACCTGTGAAAAAGGATTTAGCCTACAGTAAAACAGGAACTGGAAAGGCAAAAATCAGTTTGTTTCCAAATGAAAAGGTTCAACAATACATATCTGGAGATTTGTCGTCAATTTTTCAATAAATGTTGAGTTTGGCCTGCTACTTCGTCCCGGTGTTTTATTTTGGCCCAGTTCGAATTTTAGTTGACAGCCCAGATAAATGGCCTGCTGTATTTAATATAACGCCTTCTAGAATTCTACAGCCATCCAAGTCACTTACCCATGCACACACATGTTCACGTTTTGGTGGTGATGAGCTACATCTGAGCCACAGTGGCCCTGAGGCACACTGACAGCAGTGAGGCTGCTGCACCGATGCACCACCAGTCCCTCCGACATCACCAGCAGGCAAGGTGGGTGGATTGTCTTGCCCAAGAACACAACGTCTGTGACTAAGTGGGCCTCAAACCTGCCACTCTAAATTCGGGGTGGGCTGTTTTCTTGTTTTTGTGATGTAAATTACTGATGTACCACTAATGTGTTGTTCTGTACCTTTTCCTTGCTATCGGCACTACTTGAGAGCTCCCAGTTTTTATACTTTACCAAAGACATGTTGGCATCAGAGATTATGCTCCTCAATCTCAATACTTGATGTGACTTTGGAGAAAGAAAGAAAGTAAACTGGCCTCATACTTTAGTTATAAGACCTTAAATAGTATTTCATATATTCCTCTTCAACTTTTTATGGAGGGCAAAAATAAAGTCATGAAAGTGAGAATAATTGGCTGAATACATCGAGGCAGGGGTTTTATGTTTTTGTAATCAACATTTTTCAGCAAGCTCTAACATCAAAAGGCGTTTTGATTGGCAGAGTGGAGTAACGCCAAGCCAGTGTTTCTCTACCGAAGACATGAAAGGACACTCCGTGAGTTCAGCTCCTCCAGACTTTTCATCCCTTCAAAACAAACCGCTGCTTTGATCCTTTATTTCTTATTAGTAATAATAATTGTGCTCCCAATAAGGTGAAGGGTGGAACAAACAATATAAAGATTGCTTTCTTCTCTAGTATTGAATGAAGCATAATTATTACAAGATCATTGTGATTGCTGGGTAAAATGATTATTTTGGCTTCGCTTTGGTCTTATTGGTCTCTTGTTATCAACAGTTTCTTTCATCTAGGGTTTCTAAACAACTATAATTTTGTTTTATATTCAGATATTTGTTAAAGCCTTGTCCATTTAACATGTGGGCAAATTGTTTGCATTTTTTATTTCTCTATTTTTCCTGACAGTTACTGGTGCGTTGCCATGAATGAACTCGGGTTTTTGTCGAGGGGTTGATCTTAACCACCTTCCACAATTCCTCTTTCTGTCTAAAAAAATACATTGTTTATATATATATATATATATATATATATATATATATATATATATATATATATATATATATATTAGTTGACCTTGCTTTAAAAATGACTCCTTGTGTAAACTAAACTAAAATTCTTACACAGCAGTGAAAATGTTTAGAGGTGTGGTTTACTCGTTTAATAAAATATATTTGCAGATGTCTCTAGTGGGTCTGACTTGTATAATGATATACATGTTGGCAGGATTTGGAATCTCATTTCCTGATATTTGAGCATCTCACCTCTGATTGGATAACAGCAACACAGCTCTACCACTGACTTCATTTGCTCTCCAACATGGATGTTTTATCTCCACCAATAACACAAGCCTGGAGGAGTTCTGCTGTTTTGTGGAGTTGCTAATGATAAACATTAGCTTCTACTAACCAAGATGTTCTCTGCTGTTTCCTGTATGCTAGACCAACATTAGCCTTCCCCGTTGTGAGCCGGGATGGTGAATCCATGACTGTTCAGTGACAGTGTGATGCAGATCTGTCAGGCTTTCAGTGTTTCCCTGACATAGGAGATAGGTGTAGGGCTGTTTTCATGTTCAGCCTGCATGATAACCTCAGAGCGACCGATTATAATCAGAAATAATTATAAAATATTTTTTCAGTCAACCACACCTTTTAAAATGTTTTCATATTTACATTTAAACCAGGGGTAGGAATTTAATTTGTAAATTTTGATTAATTGATTGGAAAAAAAACATGTTAAAACTTTACCCTTTTGAGTCAGAGCACCCCCACATTTGTTGCCAGAAAGGTTTAGCATCGTAATCGATGCCCTGTATATATATCAATAAATACCATCAAGCTGCACATCTAACAAAACAGCAGAGTCTCGGCTACAACACCATATAAACTTTTTTTGTGTGCTCCAAACACAACTAAAACTTCTGTTTCATTGAATCATGGCAAATCACTCGTAAAAAAATTAAAGGAAGAAAAAAAATCTACTTTTAACCATTATGTTTCTTAGTTTGTAGAAAGCAGGCAGTACCTTTATCCATGGGAACTTAATTACAGCAGGAGGGACAAGCATACATGCAGCATTCATCTTGTAACCCTCAGCAGAACTTCCTCTGAACTCCACACTACACCTATATAGTGTGGGTATGTCATCAGGGCCTTACTAACATTATTTTTTTATTTTAAAATTTGCTTGCACGAAAATTGTCTTAAACTATTGAAATGAATTAAGATGAATTAATACAAAGCCTTTAATTAATTTGATTATATTTTTTATCAAGTCCCACCGTTAATTTAAACCTTTACTTACTTTCGGTATTTCCTTCCCACATTCCTTTTATAGTCTCTCTGGTTCCTTACCTCCCATTATGTCCTTCACCCTCCCCATCCACTCCTCCCTCTAATCATCACCCAGGAGCCGGGGCCAGCCAAGGTGACGGTGACCAGCAGCAGCAGTGGAGGCAGCATCCCCTGCCTTCAGAGCAGTATTGCCAGTGCTGAGCGGGTCCCAATGAGCCGTGCAACTCTGTGGCAGGAGGAGAGCTGCTGGAGGAGGACAACCATCCCCTGCAGCCGCAGTGCCTCCTGTCTCAGCCAACTGAGCCAGAGCCAGACAGACTCCAGTGTTACCAGTCACGATGGTGAGAAATACAGTTGGTTTTTGGTAAAGGTTTAAAGAAACTTCATTTGTGAGCTTTTTTCTAGACAGAATGATTCATATCAGTGCTGCTATGACTATATTTCAGACAGCAGCACTGTGAGCACTGGTCGAAAGGTACGAGTGGAGAGTGGTTACTTTTCGCTGGAGAAGACCAAGTCAGAACCATCTCCACAATCTGTACATCACTCCCAGCCACCCCAGAGTCTGCCCTTGTCCTCTTCAGCATCCGCCTCTTCTTTAGGAGCTCATAGTTCCAGGTACAACTCAGAAATCAACCCTCATCAACCTCCCCAAGATCCTTTTCCCTCTCCAAATGCACTTGTATCCCCGAGCTACTCCACCCTCAGCTCCTCTCAGAGCTCGCTGGACTCTGAACCCAGCAGAGCTACTCTCACCTGGGAGGGGCACAGTGGTGAAGGGAGTACTCGTAGTGTCACTAGTGGAGGAAGCAGAGCGGGACGCTCCGGCAGGGAGTACTCAGCACTGTCAGATGTGCCTCGGGCTCGCATTCTGAGTTACCACGAGGCCTTCCGCTCAGAGAAAAAGCGCCAGGAGCTGAGGGCACGGACGAGAAGTCCAGGGAGGGAGGAGGTGGCTCGCCTGTTTGGGGAACCACGCAGGTAAGAACGAGTAACATCAACTCTTTTCTACATTTTCAGTCTGATAAATCACTGCTGAACTCGCATCTTTACAGAAATGTTAGCTTTGTGTGTGATTATAATTACTGAGCTGCTAGTTTTTACCATTCTGCCAATCTGTGAATCATTAGATGGTACACTGATAATAATTATGTCTAGCTCATGCATTGCTTGAAACATTCACTTAGTTATTTAGCACCACCTTGTGGCCACTGTCTCTAAGTCACTCCTGTCTTGAGCATCTTTTGCTACTGCTTCCTGTCCTAGTTTAGACATTTGATGTAAATAATTTGGGGGAAGTGGGTTTAGTGTGTTTTATATTCTAGGGCTTTTTGCCTTGTGCTATTGCTGCTTTGCTACTTTCTTTTATTGTTTCAATCTTTTCCAGGGGCTTCTGAACAGAGCTTCTCAGAGCTAACGCTCAGCCAACCCCTCCACCCCTGTTCCAAAGCTGTTCCCTGCTGGTCATCGCTGACTCCTGCTTTCTGTCATTTCATCTCTGCACCACCTGGGAGCACAAATGCACTGATTCAGAATGAAATTATATTTAAATTATTTAGTAAGAATATTTGGGATTACAAATGGTTGATTGTACATGGACTTTCATCTCTTTGACCTAAGTTATTCATTTTCTAACTTATACACTTGAGCAAGTGCAGTGCCTTAAGGTAATGTCGACTCTTGCTGTGTCTGCAGTGTATTTAATCCTCCGTTTTAGTCATTTAACTTTCAGCCAGTGTTTCCTCTCATTCTATCATCCTTGATTAATCAGTTTATCACTGCTGTTCTCTTTGGGCTCTTCCCTTCTTCTCTGTCTCATGTTTTCACTTTGCGAAGGCCTAGAGGATTGTGTAAAACTTCTGCTCTTAGTAAGCTGAACCCTCTCTCACCTGTTGAGACTGAATTTGGACATAAATCATCTTTTGTCATGCACGTACTGGTCTGTACTACCTCATTCTGCCAACATTTGAGTGTTGTTTTGCATCTTTGTGTAATCTTTAGGAATACCTGACGTTTTTCTTTTTTGTTTGTTTCAGTCAATGTGTCTTTAAAATCGATATTTTTGTGTTCTTTAGGCGATCTCAAATCATAGGTCGGTTTGAAGATGGTCAGAAGACCGAGCATATGGAAACCAGCAGCTCTCTGGATCCTGATGTCAACTCTACAGGGATTCAAAGACAGGGCCGGAGCGAGCGACGCTACCTAGAAAGCAAACACGTGCGTTGTTCCTAATGACATGATATCCATTGACTGGGTTTTATCTAAACTAATGATCTTTTTTTAATTATAGGAGATGTCACTGGATACAGGAAGGGACTACTTAGCCTCTGATGTTTCCAACTCCAATTTCAACAATTTAAGAAGAGCCAAGTCACTGGATCGCAGAGTCACAGAGTCGTCCATGACTGTGAGTGTGAAGAACACAATCTCACCTGCATTCAACAGAGCATCAGGCTACGGCACTTGGTGGAGACGGAGGCCATTTGCAGAGATTTTTATATAAACACCATCTATTTATTTCTTCCTTTCTCAAAAGGACTTCAGAAGCCTGACAAAAATCTTTATAAGTGATTTTTTTAAACCATGTAGTCTCCAGAGTCATTAGTTAAAAATTTTCTCAACCTTTGAAAAATGACAGCTGCTCTGCTTGATGCAAGCTTGTAACACTATTTGAAAAACAACAACCTATTTTTCTGTAGTAAGCTGGGACTCTGTTTAGCTACAAGTCAGCTAAGTTGGTTTCACACACCAGACTGCAACTTTAGTAGCTGATCCATTTGTTGCATGTGGGAACGTGTCTCCATCAGATGGAGGGGGATTTCACTGCATCATCTACCAAGCAAAGCAGTCTAAAAGTGGATTGATCCTTTCCTCTAGAGTTGACGGCTAGCAAATGGTTATGGTAAATGTTGCTGCAGCAGTTTTCTGTTGTAGGGTTAGGTAATATATATTAACTCTACTTGTGACCATGTGATACTCTATCTAAATATAGAATATCACCCTGCCTGGTCTTTATTGTGTTTAATCAGAAGATGCTAGGATTCTTTATTTATTAGGGGATTGTACACACGTTGTTTTGATTCAGAAAACATTCAGGTTTACAAAAGTAAGAATTTATTTTACAAACCATTAAAACTTGACAAATTGGTTAACTATTATTTACTGTGAGTGGATGGAACTAAAGGTGATGTCTGGAACCTATGTGTGAATGCGATGTTGGTCAGAACTTCCGTATCTTGGAGAGCTGCATTCTGGATGTAAAAGAGTTTGGTTTGTGTTGAGCTATGAGGTTGATTGTTATCAAAAACCCACATCAGACGCTATCTGTGTGTCTACATTACCCGTTTTCAGAGACCCTCTTGGTGGATCCAAAAGTCAGAGAGGTCGGATGACCGCTGGCACCGGAGGGCTGTAGAATACCGTGGTACCGATCCTTTCAGTCCATAGATGTCTCGGGTCACGACAGACGGATGGAACCGAGCGTCTGGGACTTTTAAGGAGTCTAAACAATATCAGCTTGTTCTGCAGGAACTATTTTGTTGTATCAGCTTTGCAGGTGCGAAAAGATTTTGACGACGTGTCAAAATCTTTGGTGGGTTAAAGAGGTGTACTTCAGGTGGCCGGTCTGAAGCTCCTCTAGAACTAAAGAATCACCAGCGTGATCTGGTTTTAATGTTCTCATGTTATGATTGTGTAGCCAACCAAAGGTTGACAAGTTTGGATGTTACCAAGAATCTCAGAAACACACGCCTTCTTTGATCCGGAGGCTCTGATCTGGGTAAAGGGTTAATTATGTGTCATGGACTTAACTTTACCTTACTTTGTACTTGTGTGAGGGCAAATGTTATGACCTTGTCAAGTAAACATGCTGAAACAATCATTGAGCACAGATTAATGAAACATTTCATTATTTATAATTATTATACGTAGCAATAAACAAACGTTTATTTAATGATTATCTGGCTGAAGTTTTAGAAGTTCATATTTAATTTTAAAATCTTCTTTCTTCTTTGAAGCGAGGAGTTTAGATAAAAGGTTGCTCTGTGAGGGACCTTGGAAAGAACAGGATGTCAACAAGCAGTTCAGGATCTTGTGGCTTGCTGGCAGCTAGAATATAAAATCCACCTGACTGAATTAGGTCTGTAGATGACCGATGACCTGTAGGTCATCTGTAGGTGAAAACTAACCATTTGTGGACATTACACTGTTTTACTTCTTTGTATTTACAATCCATCTTTTTTTGACAGTCAAGAAATAATGAAGCACTTTTACTATTTTTGTTAACCCAGTCATCTGTACAGATGAATTAGTAATCTATAATTTCATTCTTGCATGTTGTAAATACAAAACAACTTCCCATTTCTATGGTGGTTCTTGTGTCCAGCTGTCAGTGTGGTGTTTAACATCATCTCAGATAGTCGGTGTGGTGCATTTTACAGGGAACTGTATGTAGAATAAAGTAATAACAGTAATGTTGGATTTAAATTATATGTAAATGACTCAATGAAAGAATGAATGTTTTATTTAGGTGTCATGGACAACACGTGCCCAGCCTATGTGGGCTTATAAGACACTATTTAACAAACCATACATTTACAAAAACATTATTTTACATAGTATGATAAAGAACTATTAGACTACGTTCCCATACTCTCTATATGCATTTTGCTAACATAAAACTTTCATTGTCAAATAGCCCACTCAAAATTTCACCAACAATAACCAAAACAAAACAAAAGGCTCCGTCACTAAATAACTTTTCAGCTGAATGTATCTGGTTAGTTTTGGCTTTTTGTGCACATCAGAAATAATTTTAGTTTGAGTTGACAATTTGAGTTCACACTCATTTTCCCAATTGGAATACTTATTCTTTTATTTTTATTATTATTATTTTTTGCAAGCAGGATTTGCAGTCCGTGTCCTTGAAGCTGATTGAGGCTGCTTTGGTATCTTTTGAGGTCTGACTCCTGCTAGTCTGCTCTGTGGTCTGCAGCAGGGTAATCCAGTCGGTGTGTGGCTGGCCTGTCTGTCCAAGCTGCAGCTGCCAAACCCCCACCCACTCAGACACCAACATGCACACGTCTACACACACCACTGCCGCCACAGCTTCTGATGATTATAAATAACCCGCACAGGAGCAACCAGAGTTAAGCGCGTATCCCAAGGATAGACGGAACAAACCGGATTGTCAACACATGAATTAAAGGCAGTTAGAAATCAGAATGACTCTCTGCGAGACGGTGACACAGCACCGGATGAAGCTCGGCAAAAACAAGGTAATGTTGAGTGATCAGAAGCCAGTTTTTAGATGAACGCTTTACTGTGGAGTCTATAAACAGACTGGTTTCAATGTACAGCAGTTTGTGTTTCACAGGGAGAGTCTAGCTCCCGCCAGTCCGTCTCTGTGGCCAAAACATCTAATCTTTAGCTTTGCTCTCTTGCAAATAAACAAATGCACATAAATGCAGTCTTTGGTGAGATGTCATAGACTTTCTGATTGCATCAGATCATAAGAAATGCACCCTGTGATGGCTTCAACAAAATCAAAGAAATAACTCAACACCATGTGTTTGCTTTTGTCCCTTTGTGTTTTAATTCCAGCCAGATCTGCTGAACTTCAAGAAAGGATGGATGACAAAGCTTTATGATGATGAAATGGTAATTAATTGAATTGCTGTCTGCTACTGCTGCATATTACATGAATGAATTCAGTTTAATTATTAACCTTTTTACACTCTCAGTGGAAGAAACACTGGTTTGTTCTGACAGACCAGAGTTTGAGGTATTACAAAGACTCAATAGCTGAGGAGGTAAGGCCTTTCAGTCTGATACTTCATTTAAATCACTTGAAAGTCATAAAGAAATTAATATTTGCCTTTTTTTTATTATTGTGTCAGGCCTCACAACTGGATGGTGAGATTGATCTTTCCACATGTTATGATGTCAAAGAGATTCCAGTTCAGAGGAATTATGGTTTCCAAATCCTTGTGAGTGTTGATTTGTTTTCGTTTATGGTTCCGTCTTTTATCACCAGTCAATGTGAGACTTACTCACATTTTCTGACTTCTTTCTGCTTATAAACAGCCTTAAACAACATGTGATGCAACTTTAAGTATCAGTTGTTGTTTCTTTGTCCAAAATAAGATGTCATTTGACTTGCCATCCTTCTGAGAGACTGACATCATACTGGTCTAAATCTGCTCCAGCTGTTGCCAGTCCCTCTTGTCCTACTGAACCAGCGTGTCCTTCATCCTGCACGATGCATTTACCTTACCCCTCATATTAAAACCTGCCCTTTGTCTAAAGTTTCACCCTGAGACTCAGATGTAAACACAAGGGTTTGTCATAAGTGTGTGTGAATATTTTAGCCCAACATTTCAATCCTGTTGGACGGAAACAATGACTAGTGGCTGCAGGGTCCTTTCATTTGTTTACATTACTTCCACTGCTATCATCAGAAGGATGTCAGAAATAGTGGTGAAAAGGATAGTTGTTGCTTTGGCTAAGAACAACATGTGCTTGGTGTCCAAATGAATAACTTGTATTTATATCTGTGCACCCCTCTCAGGCTGGACTGGGCTCCTTTCATTAGACTGGTTTTAAACCCTTGACTCCTGTGTTGAAACAATAATTTTTATGCATTTTTTGCAGGATTCTCTGTTCTCTTGGGTTGTGATTTGAGTCAGTTGGATTAACAGGAAAAGCAGTAAGATACCTGCACTGTAGCTTGGTGTAGAAATTATTTCTAAAACCATTTACATCTATTATAATATGCTCTCTCTCTTTCTTTGCATATTCAAATCACAATTGTCTATTTTGATTGTTTTAAACGCGTTTTTGGTCATTTTTTGAAATCTTTTTTTATATTTTAAGTTTTTTGTTTTTGCGAAGCGCCTCGTGATTTTTATCTTGAGAGGCGCTATAGAAAAAATGGTTTTCTTTCTTTCTTTCTATACAATAAGATAAATATTTTTAAGGGTGAGGTTTTTAGGAATGTAAAGGGATACATTTACATCTGCAGCAGTCTTACATTTACACTGAGTCCATCTAAATGATGCTACAGACTGGAGCAGTTGCATCCACAGACAACCCCCACATCAGTGTTGGGATGTTCTGGTGCTCGGTGTATGTGGGTTAAAGACATGATATCTGTTTAATATTAGGTGCTTCACCATTC